>NW_015539968.1:205352-225254 GCF_001515605.1 Sinocyclocheilus anshuiensis
TATATATAATATATATATATATATATATATATACATTTTTTTTTTCATGTGCCTGACTAGACATATTAAAGCGTAAAAACTATTTGAAAGGTCAGATTTGCAGAAATGAGTTGAACTTCTTTTAGTTTGATATACTGTATGTGTAAAGTGGAGGTTGTGGTTTATCCTCGAATAAAAATATAGCCCTTATTGTTGCTGAGCTTAGATTTGTTGGTAGGTCACAATCTTCTGAATGGAGATTCTGTTGGAAAGGCTGCTGGTTATCTAAGGAGGGAAATTTATATTTTTCACAGTATTCTCTTGGGTGCGTTTTTTGCCCCTCGACTACAGGAATAATGATACGAAACAATGAGATGAACCACAGCCCACTGAATCTGCTGTCTCTGTGGGCCTGGGAAACGGAGCGGGGAAGGGCTGCAGCGCTTGTTCTCTTCCCAGCTCTCTGAGTAGCTATACGTAGATATTAATTTGATACTTTATAATAAAGTTTGACACACAGATCCCAGATGAGACATGACAACATACTCTAACTAGGCAACATCAAATCCCCAGCATCAAGCACTAACTTCAAGAGAAAATCCGGTTCCAAACTATAAAAGCTCAGACTTAACCATTACCTTTTACAGTCTTTTGATTGACAGCAGTGTCTCCTAGCAACCAAATTGTGGAGGATAATGCTGTGCAATGCTAGCATGTGTTCTGCAAGTGTACAATTATCACGAAAGATCATTTACCATATTTTACACACCTGTCTGCAAATGTTTGCTCGACAGGTTTTATGTTGTATATACACTGTTTTGTATTTATTCTTAAAATTATGTCATAGATTGATACTTTTCACACATATTTATAGGAATACAAAAAAATAAAGAAAGAAAGTAGTTAATTGTCATATTTATCTGATTTAAGTAAGTCATGTCATTTAAATTTGTAATAATCGTAGTGAATGGTTTGTATGATGGGTCTCAGATTCAGTCTAGACAGAATGGGTTTATTTTTGATGACTCTTCATAACTCTTTGAATAGAAGTGCTTTCCTGATTAGTCGAGGGAATGTAGGATGTCTTAATTTTGCATAAACTGTCCTCACCAAAGCACAAAAAAATGGAAAAGAGAGTTGAATATTGAAGTGCAATAAGCGTCACAAGATGACAGATTGTGGAAAAGAACATTAAAATTTCTTTTTCATATTTAAACTCTTTTGAAGTGCTCTCATTATCATTAAGAGTTAATTACTAGGGTTTACTGGGAAACCTTCGGGGAATTTTTGTTAAGAAGTTAGGAACTGCTGAAACCAGTGGACAGTTGCATAAAATGCTTACAAGTTAGTCATCTAATTTATTTTCTTTGAAACTGGCCACTGGTTACATAAAAACAACTGGTCTAATTTGAATCCAAAATATTAGACTCATTAACCCTTGGCTAACTGCTAGTTGGTCACACTAGTTCTTAAGACTGAGTTTGCTGAGTTTTTATTGTACAACTGGCTGCAGGTACCTCAACAATGATGGAGTTCCTGTTGAAGGCAAATAGAGTGCAACAGTCCAGTAAAAATCCCATTCATTTTCTCTATAGTGGAATAAATTTTGAACATTAAGTCTAAAGACAGATCTGCTGTGAGCTATAAGGTTAATTGTTGGCATATGCCTTACAGCAGTATTATCTCATCATATTTTTTATATATTCATTCATAACAGCAGAATTGATGATGAAAACCTACATTTCCCATGATTCAGAGGAATCTCCATTAATCAGAGGCTCCCAGCTCCCATGAAGCACTGCAAATGCATATTTTAAAATAAACATAACATTAATTGTTTCTATATACGTAATCAACATCTTTAAAAGAAAAGTTATATATTTCTCCATCACTATTAATTTGATTATGTGTTCCACAATGATTCAATGGGATTGTTGTTCTTTCCCTTATTAAACCATTAAAGGGATAGTTCACCCAAAAATGTAAATTATATAATTAATTACTCACCCTCATATCGGTCCAAACCTGTAAGATCTTCGTTCATCTTCGGAACACAAATTAAGATATTTTTGATGAAATCCAAGAACTTTCTGACCCTCCATATTGACAGCAAGGGAACTGACACGTTCAAGGCCCAGAAAGGTAGTAAGAACATTGTTAAAACAGTCCATGTGACACCACTGGTTCAACCATAATTGTATAAAGCTACGAGAATACTTTTTGTGTGCAAAGAAAACAAAAATAACGACTTTATTCAATGATTTCATCTTTTCCGGGTCAGTCTGTCGCCATTCATGACAGTATCACAACGCATGCATTAAATAAAATAAAAAAAAGGTTGTTATTTTCTTTGCACACAAAATGTATTCTTGTAGCTTCATAACATTAAGGATGAACCACTGATGTCATGGACCATTTTAACAATAATCTTACTACGTTTCTGGGCCTTGAATGTGATAGTTCCCTTGCTGTCTATGGAGGGTCAGAAAGCTCAAGGATTTCATCAAAAATATCTTAATTTGTTTTCTGAAGATGAACGAAGGTCTTATAGGTTTGGAACGGCATGAGGGTGAGTAATTAATGACAGAATTTTCATTTTTGGACGAACTATCCATTTTAGGACACAGTCTTTGTGTCGGATTTTCAAACACTTTTTTTTTTGCTTCAAATCAATGGTAATTCACTTTGTACCTGGATAGTTTGGTTCATTGCTTATAACTCTTAAATGAAGACTTTTTAAAAATACCAATGGGAAAAATGAAAAAGTGGACAGGTATTCTTTTGATGGCTTATCTCCTAATTATTAATTAGGTCTTGTTACATAAACTGATTCATATTCAGAAGCCATGTTTTAGCTATAAAAGAACTGGTTTATTGCAATGGGACGGGAATTAAGTTGTATCGCAGATGAACCACACCAACCTGAGAAGACCTGTTTGATGTTTGCGTAAATATTTTTTCCACATCTCTTTACTTTTTGATGAATATTTGAGAGCACACAAATTTAACTCAAATCAATATGTTCTGATCTGGAAAATGGGTCTGTTGTAGAGAATGTTCTCTGAAACGGTACTAAATTCAATATAAAGTTGTTTAAAAATAGAACATGCTAAATCATTTTAACAATTGTCTGGCTACAATTGTGTGGAGAAGATGAATCTTGCATTTGATTGAGCAATTTAATCACTGTGCTGTCCAGTTCATGTGGATGTTGAATGTGTGATGGACATTTCAAATTCTCCATCTTTTTTCCAGTGCTTCTGAAATGACCTTTTCCATATTGTTTTCCGCTAAGTACATCAAAGAGTTGCAAACCCACTCTGTCCCAATAATGCAATGTATCACGAGTACCCACACTCATACAAGAACTCATTAATGTGACTAATATCCTAGCACCCCACTGTGTCCCACAACAACAAAGACTTCTGTGCGTGTTCGAAGAGCTCATTTACACACTTTAATGTCTAATCAGACAACGCTTGCCTCACCAACAGAAATATCCACCAATCACAGATAAATGTCTTTCAGATATGATTGTAAGCACATCCAATTGAATTACAGCGTGGCCAATGGAAGCTATTTCACAGTCCACTGATCAGTCAAAATACGCTTGGTACGAATGATATCGGGCAAATGGCAGGACTGTTATCTGAGCTTATCTGAACCTGAGATTCACACGGATAAACCATAATGATTTGACGAACTCTTCCTGTCTCTGTCTCTCTTAACAGAAATCGAAAAGGTTCAGAAAGATGAAGACAAAGAGGATGAGAAGTTCATTGATGTTGTCATCAACAAGAACATGAAACTGGGACAGAAGATTTTGATCCCTGTAAAACAGTTTCCCAAAGTAAGTACAACAAAGCTGTTTTTCAGTGTATAATATGATACAGTAGTTAAACCCTAGAACAGAACAGATTTGGAGAAATTTAGCATTAAATCACTTGCTCACCAATGGATCCTCTGCAGTGAATGGGTGCCGTCAAAATGAAAGTCCAAACAGCTGATAAAAACATCACAATAATCCACACCACTCCATCAATTAACATCGAATCAAGTGAAAAATCAAATCCATGAAATAAAGCATGCAAAACTGTCGCTTTCAGTCGACCTTTACTTATAAAATTGTTTTCTGCAGTGAAACGTCATTTTGTCTGAATCAGGAGAGAAATATGCACAGATCAAGCAGCTTTTACAAGCGAAAACAGTTCTAAACAAACATGTCAAACATGGATTTTGATGTGAAGGAACAACTGGACTTTTTCTCTGGAGGAAGTGTTATTATGGATTATGGGCTCATATTTTGGCCAGAAGCGATGGTTTAAAGTTAAAACATCCTAATAACAGATTTGTTCCTTACAAAATATGCCACTTTTTTGCATCACAAGATGTAAATTGATGGATGGGAGTCATGTGGATTATTGTGATGTTTTTATCAGCTGTTTGGACTCTCATTCTGACGGCACCCATTCACTGCAGAGGATCCACTGGTGAGCAAGTGATGCAATGTTAAATTACTCCAAATCTGTTGTGATAAAAAAACAAACTCATCTACATCTTTGAAGACCAGGGGTTAAGTAAGATTTCAGTAAATTTTCATTTTTTTAATGACTGATTCCTTTAATATTTTTGCAGTGCTAGTGAAATTGATCATAATATTTCATAAATATCCATTGGCAATTTGTCAAAACATTTTCTATAGGCAGTGTTATAGTGTAAAGTAATTAGACGGTGCAGACAGAAATTCTTAATGTTAGGCATGTCTCCTTCACAGCTGATAACCTTTGTGTCTTTCATTTGTTTAACATGTTATCACACGACTCCACACGCCACCACTTCACTATACATACAGACTATAGTCATTCATAAGGATGAAAAGCGCTTCACAGCGCAGCTACATGTTAATATGAACACGAGTTTGATATTGAAGCATGCACAGGGCGATTTCAGAAAATGGTCCTAATTTCCATATTGTTGCTGTTGAGTGTGTTATTTGATGATTTTTGCTCCCTTCGCAGACGTAGAGGTGAGCGTGACCTTGATAGCAGGCTATCACATTATCATACCACTGAGCATGTGTGTGTGTGTGTGTGTGTGTGTGTTCATGTGACGTGTGCATATATTCCCGCTGTTTTCCCAAAGGGCTTGCACACAAGGAACAATTCTTTCTGTACCTCATTTAGTTAGTGCTTTCGTAGTTCTCCCAACATAATTTAATGGGCTTCTTTGTTTGCGTGGTTTTTAATTCACACCATTCCATCCTGGGAAGGTGAAAGAGCGACAAACAGCAGGAGAAAAAAGAGAAACAGAGAAATTTAAGCAGCAGGTGTAGATGTCTGGCTCTATTCAGAAAAAAAAGCTTTTTTAGGGCAGTGAAAGGGTTTAGATAGATGATAATTAGAACAGCGGGTTTATGTGATTGTTTGAGGAGGCGTTTCATTGACGAAAGAGATGAGTAAATGAACAGGACATGTGGAAGGAGAATAGCATGTGCTCATGTTCTTTTGTCTATCATAATCATAATTTCCATTTCCATTCACTTTCATTATTATACTGAGCTACTGATATTTTCTGTATAAGAAATAAATAAAATATTTAAATAATATAATATTTAAAAAATAGTATATTAAAATAATAGTTGGGAATATTTATGATTTATTCATGTTTTTGAAAGAAGTCTCTTATGCTCACCAAGGCTGCATTTATTTGATTAAAATGGCTGTAAAAACAGTAATATTCTGAAATATTATTACATTTTAAAATAACTGTTTTCTATTTGAATATGTTGTAAAATGTAATTTATTCCTGTGATGCAAAGCTGAATTTTCAGCATCATTACTCCAGTCTTCAGTGTCACATGATCCTTCAGAAATCATTCTAATATGCTGATTTGATGCTAAATTATTATCAATTGTTATTGGTACTCAATTATGCATTACCCATTATAAATAATGGGTCTTTTTATTATCAATGCTGATACAGTTTTTTGCTGCTTAGTATTTTTTATATTATTATTTTAATTACAAATATTTTTTTCAGGATTCTTTGATGAATAGAAAGTTTCAAACAACAGTACTTATTTGAAATATAAATCTTGTGCAACTATAAATGTCTTAAATGTCACTTTGGTTCAAATTAATGAATCCTTGCTAAATAAAAGTATTAGTTTCCTTATTTTTATTTCTTTTTTTTACTTACCCCAAACTTTTGAATGGTAGTGTGTCACAGTTTCCAGAAAAATATTAAACAGCAAAAACTGTTCATATTTTTATTACATTGATAATATTAAGAACCAATTCATAATATTTGAGTACCAATAATAATTGTAATTATTGAAACTTGACTAATGTCTGCTGAAAGTTAAGCTTTGACATCAAAGGAATACGTTTAATTTTAAATTGTATTAAAATAGAAAACAGCTATTTTAAATTGGAAAAATATTTCACAATATTCCTTTTTTTTTACTGTGTTTTTGATCAAATAAATGCAGCCTTGGTGACCATAAGAGACTTGTTTTCAACAAAAAAACTTGGTAGTATATATATATATATATATATATATATATATATTTGAAAGAACAGATTTTTGTCCCCTAGATGTAGCTTACTTGAAGTTTTATTATACAGTGGTAGCATATAAAACCGATTACAAGAATTGAATTGGCCTCTTCATGACAAATGAGCTCTGGAAAGATGAACAATTCATGCTCCTAACATGAGGACAGATGGGCCGGCGACAGCCTTATACATTTGTGCGCATATACACACTTTTGTGCACCTGTATATGATGTATATATGTATTTGAGTAGCTGTGTGTGTGCACACATTCAGAGAGTGATAATGTGTGTCTGAGCTATTTTTTGAAGATGGTTTGTAAATGGGCTCTGGGGTCCCAGAGGGAGTGTGCTGTGAAGGGTAAAACATTTCTCACACACACAGATACTCACGCTCTACTCTCATTTTTTTTTACTCATACTAGAGGTCTGGTACCTAATCTAAGACCAAAAAGACCCAGAATTCCATCGGGATTGAATTTGTAATTAATGGAAAAATATATTATCATTATTATTATTATAGGTATTCATATTTAATTTTCAGTTTTAATGAATGTAACTCATTTTGCTCATGCATGCACTAACAGACTGCAATAGTCTGAATCAGAGCTCAATTTGCGTGTCTGGGTCTGCTTAATTTGTATATATATATATATATATATATATATATTTTATTTTATTTTATTTTATTTTATTTTATTTTATTTTATTTTATTTTATTTTATTTTATTTTATTTTATTTTATTTGTTTTGTTTTGTTTTGTTTTGTTTTGTTTTGTTTTGTTTTGTTTTGTTTTGTTTTGTTTTGTTTTGTTTTGTTTTGTTTTGTTTTGTTTTGTTTTGTTTTGTTTTGTTTTGTTTTGTTTTGTTTTGTTTTGTTTTGTTTTGTTTTGTTTTGTTTTGTTTTGTTTTGTTTTGTTTTATTTAACTAACTTTAAACCAATAATGCTATTTTATTTTTATTTATTTATTTCATTTCGTTTCGTTTCGTTTCATTTTATTTTAATTGCTAGGGTGTTGCTAGGTGGTCCAACCACTAGTCAAAACAGCTCACTTTCAACTTTCAAATGTCTGTTGACTTTCAAGTCTTGTTCAAATCACTAAACATAAGCGAATTATTTATTTTATTTTATTTTATTTTATTTTATTTCCAATTAGTTTAGGGTTATTTTAGTTTATTTTATTTCCAATTAGTTTAGGGTTCCGGTTGGGTTTTGTCTCACTGGTTGTGTCAGGTCACAGGTTTTGTTAACCGCATCATTGTGCTTCAATTGAGTCTCCATCCAATATATTACTCAAACCCAAATGTCAGCTTGTGTTATTAAACACAAGTCTGCTTTACTCCTGATTCCGGCACCTACAGGAGCCCCCAGTCGCCCCAAGATGTTTGTGGATCATGGAGCATATTGGCTCTGTGGCTCCATTATAGCTGGACCTTATAATGACATTATTATCTATTCAGTATGAAATTTGTCACAGTGCAGTGAGTCGAATGATCTAGTTGGAGGATGCGTTTGTGCGCTGCAGTGTTGTGAATATAATTGACTTCTGTTCCGGAGTCTCTGGTTTTAACTGGATGATCAGCAGATTGCTTTAACCACAGACTATGGTAGATTGCCTGCCAAACTCTTCCCACTGTCCATCATGGGCATAGAAGAGGTTTATTGCTTTAGATCATGAGTAATAATCAGTAAGCTCTGTGGTGGTAACATAATACCATGGTATTGGATGGTAATACTGTGGTACTTTAAAATACAGTATGTGCTGGAATTAGTTTAACATGGTTTTTATATGGTGCTGCCAATCTATAGGCCCAAAATAACATAGTACCGTACTTTTTGTAAGTGTAATTGTTCAGTACATTTACAGTACCATGGTTAAACTATGGTATTATCTGAAGTATCTTTGAGTGCCATATAAATAGCATGGTGTGTGAATATAATAATTACTGGTAAATGTCCAAAATACCATTATAGTACCATATGTTTTGTAAGTGTAATTATTCACTACATTTACCAAAAAGTACCATGGTACTACCAAGGTTTTGAACATTTTCCATGGTAGAACCATGGTATTCTTTAAAGTACCTTATAGCACAATCTAAATGCCATGGTTTGTGAATATAATAACCTTACAAAAAGTTATGCGGTAACATACAGCAGTACCATGGTATCAGATGCCAATATTGATACTTAAATTCGCGTACCATAGTTCTTATATGGCGCTACCATGGTACCTTGTCCAAAACACATGGTAGTACCATACTTTTTTAAGTGTAATCGGTCAGTACATTTAACATGCTTTTTAAACGTACCATGTTAAAATCATAGTGGTGGTAACATAATACCCTGGTATTAGAGGGTATTACTGTGGTACTAAAAAATGCTATGGTACTAAAATTCATGTACTATGTTTTTTGGTACTACCATGGTATGTCCAAATTGCTATGGTACTATGTCCACAGATTGTGGTAGTACTATACTTTTTGTACACGTAATCTTTCAGCACGTTTACCATGTTTTTTAGACATGGTAAAACCATGGTATTATTGGAAGTACCTTGGAGTACCATATTAATACCATAATATGTGACTATCACAAAAGTATTGTGGTGGTAAAATAATACCATGGTATCAAATGGTAATACTGTGGTACTTTGAAAAATACTGTGGTACTAAATAGCATTTACTGTTTTCTACGTGGTACTACTATGGTGCTATGTTCAAAAAAATGGTGGTAGTGCCATGCTTTTTGTACATGTAACTTTTCAGTACATTTACCATGTTTTTTTGACATGGTAAAACCATGGTATTATCGGAAGTACCTTGGAGTACTATATTAATACCATGTACCAAGTACCATACCTTTTGTAAATGTAATCATTCAGTACATTTATCATAAAGGGCCATTGTACTAGCATCATTTTTTTTTAAATGTAGCATGGTAAAACCATGGTATTTTTGGAAGTAGGCCTACTTTGGACTACTATATAAATACCATGGTATGTGAATTTCTGTTCAAATGAACACAAGCTCTAAACTGCGTCTCCCACTATTCAGTCTTGGGCGTTTGCTGTTGACTTCAGATTTGTCATAGCGATGCGTTTTAGGACAACTCTTGAGAAAAAAAGATGGGGACGTCAGGTCTTGTAAATGAAACTTCATCTCAGAGCTAAAAGGAATGTCAGAGTACATGAGCCCTCAGCGTTAGAGCCGTAATGATCGGCCACTTCAAATGAAGCAATTATCGAGTGAGAGCGACAGTGTAATGTCATACGGCGTGGCTATTCACGTCGCCTCGCGTCACACTAAACAGATTGCCTTTGACAGCTCTGGTGACTGTAGACACTAATGCGCTGTTTAGAGCTTCAGAGAGCTACTGGAGGAAGGCAAATTCAATTTGTCCAGTCTGACAGGTGGAGCAGGAGAAGGATAGAGAGCTTGAAGGGTGAGTGTGATGAATCTGATTGGAACAGTTTTACTCCAGACGTCACCTCTAGCCTCATTTATGGGACACATGTTTACAAGACAAGGACACTTTCTTGGCTAATTTCATCTTGTGAGGACATGGTTGCTGGTCATTGAGATTAAAGAACAATTTTATATTAGAGAGTCATGAATATGCATTTTAAGTGTTTATTAAAAGTGAGGCATGTCATTTTTGTGGCACTAGTGTTGGATTTGCCATTGGGATTTTTTTTTTTTTTCAACCAGTTTTTCCAAACTGTCTTCCATTGGTCAGTCATAGTCCTGCCCTAAACTCATGCTATTGGTTGAGCTACAATGTAGGTTTGGTCAGGATGGTTAAACAAATGTTTTAATAATGCCAATGTTTTGATAGTGACACATTGCTTGCCAGTTGTCACGCCCCTGGACTCTTTGTGTTGTGTTTTCCCTCCCCAGGTGTGCTGTGTTCCCTTTAATTAGTCATTCCTTGCACCTGTGTTTTCCCAATCACCCAGTGTTTAAAAGCCCCAGTCCTTTCAGTTAGTGTTGGTCGGTCCTCGAACGTCATTCCATGTGTTCCTGTGTCTGCTACGTTCCCCGTGTGATCATTACAGACTGTGAATTTAAGTTATCTCTGTGTTTCCTCGTTCCTTGCCTCCCGAGAAGTGTGACAGAAGGACCGACCAAAACAGTAACTTCCGTGTTTTCCCCTTTGTCTGTTTTATGTTTTTTTCTCAGTGTTTTTCTTTCCGTTGTGTCCCCATGGATCCCTTCACTCGCCCAGAATTCCTCCTCCTCCTGCTGGAGCAGGGAGACAAAGCTCTCGAGGACCATACCAAACTGTTCCAGAAACGGGTCGCCACTCACCATCTGCCCCGTGGATGATCTCGCCGGATCCACTCCGGACCCAGAGCCCAGCCCAACATCTCAGGAAGGGTATGGAGCATCAGCCTGAGCCCACCGATGACGGAGAGCCCCGCGGGACTGCCATCCTCCAGCATCACCGTGGTTGGAGTCTCCCTCACCTCCGCCTCCAGCCTCCGAGGCCCAGACTCCGCCTCGGCCCGTAGACCCAGTGGCTCCACCTCGGCTCCTAGCTCCCTCGCCTCCACCGTCACCCATCGATCCATCAGCTCCACCGGGCTCCCTCGTCCCTCCGGCTCCGCCTTGGTCGGGCGTCGACCCGCCATCCCCCTAAACCTACCATTTGTCAATAAAACACAAGATATAACAGGCAGATACAACTACAGTCATAATTTATTCAAAAAGTATTAATATCCCAAGTCTTCCAAGGCAAAACGATTGATTTGTGAGAGGAATAGACGCGATCGCCGTCTCCGTCCGCCGTAAAGCTCATCTTGTGTGCTGCAGTCTGTGCACAAATTAAAAAAATGCCGCCAGAAGAAGCCTTACGTCAGCCTTGGTTGTGAAATGCTATTGGCTCTTGCATGTCTTGTGACAATTGCGTCATGCTACGGGAGTATCTTTTTGAATGAGATGTGAGGATGTTAACAGAGTGAGATCATTTTCAGCGATTAAAACCTTATGTTTTACTCTTTTCTTCGCATAAAGACATCGTATGGCTTCAGAAGACTTGGAATGCAACACGACTTGATGGTAATGATTTTATACTGCTTTTTATGGTCAGTTTTTGCAATAAATACCTGTGACTGTACTTATATTTGCCTGTTACATGTTTTATATTGTTCAGAACTGGGTAGGATTAGGGTAGGGGTGTGTCAAGGGTGGAGGGCAGGGATGAGGCGAGGAATTAGGGCTTTTATTAATAACAAAATAAAACAAAACAAATAGAAACTACCCCATGGGGAAACCGACTGGCAAGGCAGGACAAGGCTTGACAAGGCAGGGCAGGACACAAGGCACACACAACATTCGAAGACAAACTCACACAGGACTGCAAACACAAGGAGAATAAATAGGGAGCAAATGAGGAGGGTAATAAGGGAAACACAGGTGGGGCAAATTAACCAATAATCAGGTAACAAGATGGGTGAGGTCAAGACAATTGACATGAGAGCACATGGCAAAAGAAACCAAACAAGACTAAACAAAAACACAAGCACATGGCCAGCAAAACAATCACAAGCCATGTGCTTGAACAAAACAAGACACGAACAAATAGCTAATGAGAATACTCATAAGCTGCGTGTTCACACAAGACATGACAACATGAAAGCATGCAGTCAATGAAAAACACAAGCTGCGTGCTACACAGCACAAGACGTAACATGAAAGCACGCAGCCGAAAACACGAGCTTTGTGCAACATCACAAGACACGAGGACAGAAGAGTGTACTGCCCGAGCGAACTCGAGACCGCATGCTCCCACAACAAAACAGAACAAGGAGCGCGAGTGTCCGAACCCCGACACTAAACCGAAACTGAATCTGAACAAGACATGAGTGCTGGGATCTGAACACCATGCTCCAACATGAAACAAGGCACGCAGACAAGAGAATGCACGGCTCGAGCACACTCGAAGCCGCACGCTCACAAGAAAACAAGACAAGACGGGAGAGTCAGGGCTCCATCACAAAACCATGAATAAACTAGACCGAAGTGACAGAACCCTGACACGGGTGGGGTTAGGTGCTCCAATGAAAGTATAAATTTATATACAATTATTTCTATTTTTTACCAATGCATGCAATCCATTAAATTAAGACAAACAACTGAAAACAATGGAGGACCCTACACCTCGAAAAGTGACGCTAAAGGGGTACCTTGAGCGTCAGAAAGCGACGCCAAGGTGTCCTGACCAAGCGTCAATATGAGTTGGGACTGAGAACGTGTTGTTTTTTATTGTTCTGAGATGCTAGGGTACTGTTCAAAAGTCTGGGGAGCAGTAAGATTTTTTTTTTTTTTTATGTTTTTGAAAAGTCTTATCTGCTCACCAAGGCTGCATTTATTTGATAAAAATACAGTAATAAAAAAAACTTTTCTATTTGAATATATTTTAAAATGCAATTCATTCATGTGATCAAAGCTGAATTTTTAGCATCATTACTCCAGTCTTCAGTGTCACATGATCCTTCAGAAATCATTCTAATATGCTGGTTTGCTGCTCAAGAAACATTTCTTATGGTTGTCAATGTTGGAAACTGGGACACTTTATAAGCATTATAAATACCATTATAAATGTCACTTTTGATCATTTAATCTGTGTTTATGGAATAAATATATTCCCCTTTTTTGGTGTTTTTTTTTTACTGACCCCAAACTTCTGAATGGTAAGTATATATTCCAAGTTGCCCATAACATTTGTGTGAGTAAAAGGCTATTGACTTACAATGCTGTAAAATTTCATTTGTGTCCGGTTCAGATTCACAACATGACGTAGCGGTTTTGAGAGTTGCAAAAGAGGGAAAGATTTTCAGTGAAAAACAGGCTAAATGTTGGTTCATTTCTCACACAAATCTATCGAGTGACTTTAGAACAGTCGCAAGGTTTACTTTTTGACACTTTTTCAATGGTGTTATGACTGAACTGTTTTTGTAGACCTGTGTAAGGTTTCTTTAAAAATCCTTTAATTTTCTCTTGAGAAAATAACAGCATTTGGGTTCAGAATGACATGAAGGTGAGAAAATAATGACAGAATTTTCTTTTATGTTTATTATTCCTTGAAATTAAAGTGTTTTTGATGTCTTTCTCAGCCAGTGTGTGTGCAGTCTCTGCAGTCGTTGTGCCTGTCTCTGGCAGCTGCCTGTGAGGTCAGTCTCTTTGTAAAGGCTGTTTAGCGAGACCCAAAAAGAAAAGCCCTCCATGTGCCGACTGTTTCATCTCAAACAGAGAATGTGGCTTTCTTCTCAGACATTTCATTGTGTTTTCCAAACAAACGGAGCTTTATTAGCGAGAGATATTTCCATAAAGAGTAAACCGAGTTTAATAAGTGACACATGGATCTCTGAGATCTTTTTGAAAGCATTTGAGAAAACTGGAGTGAATACCGTATGTGATTTAGCATCAGCGTCAGGACACTATCAGCCGAACGATCTGTAAAATGCCCTCATTACCTGATGTAATCTGCAATTAAAATGAATTCATAATGAATGTCATGGTGGGATATCAAAATTTTGCCTGTGAGATATTACCCCATTTTGCCTGTGCCTTTCTTATAAGCCTACACGTATTTTCCTAAAGCCGCGCACATTTTGTGCATTTATATCAGATAACCGTTATTATCTTCCCCCATTTTTTGTCGTGAGACAGTAATGTTTTCAAGAAGCTGGGTAGATATTTTTGAAAACTAATAAAACTTGCCAAGTCAAGCATCACTTTTACTATTGCTTATACTTTGGGCTTTTAATTTGTAATCATTACAATTTGATATCCCGCACCTCAAATTATGTGTTGATGAGGAGAGCTGAGCTGCTTCCTTTCTAAAAGACTAGTTTTGCCTCGTGGATAATAAATGCACAAAAAAAAGAAGAATTGCATTGAGAGACTTGGGTGATTTTTGCATGGCCAAACATGATTCACACTCACTCATGCAAAAATGTAGTACACATTTTGAACTTTATAGATAGTTGAAGTTGAAAATGAAAACCGTTCTGAAATAAGCCTTTTTGCTTTGTTAAATTGACAAAGTGTATGTATTTATTGTCTTTTCATCAGATGTTCTCATGGGAACCATGCACAGCTTGTAAATTTCAGCATTTCTATATTGAGGAGAGGCCAGAGTGTGTGTTTTAATGTATGTGTGTGTGTGTGTGTGATGGGGTGTATTTAAGAGCTTTAGAGCTTTCCGTAAATCCTTACGCTGTTCGGCGCACACTGTCATTTACAAGCCTTAATATCATCAGATTACACCATTAAAGCACAGCCAAACAAAAGCCTCTGTAAATAACAGACATCTATTGAAAGCAACTCCACAAACAGCCATCAGCAGCAGAACCCACCGCGCTCTAAAAATCCAATGTGTGGATTGACAATAACACCACGGGGACACTTACTGACACGTACTGGAAGTGTAAAGCAGACATGTGTCTCATGCTTTTTAATCTATCTATCTATCTATCTATCTATCTATCTATCTATCTATCTGTCTAGATGTATGTATGTATGTATGTATGTATGTATGTATGGATGGATGGATGGATGTATGATGGATGGATGGATTAAAGGTCATGACCTCTTAGTCATCAGCTCAATAATAATTTGCATACCCTCAGTGCTATAAAGTATTTGAGATGATTATGTCCCAAAGTATCAGGATTAGTGCATTCTCAAATCATAGTGTGTTCCCATTGGGAAGAGAAATCACAAATGAGATCTTTTAAACATCTCAGTTGTCGCTTTTGGAGATCAATGAGATTATATTAAGAGTAAATGGAATCTTTTGCTGAACTTCCTTCTCTGATGTTCCTATTGGGAAATATACACCACTAAATATGACTTTTAGTTTCTGAAGAGATCTCAGTTCTCAGTTTTATACTGTTTGGCTTCCATTGACCTCCATAGTATGGACAAAAAAAAAAAACAATGTTTGGTTTCCAATGTTCTTCAAAATGTGTTCCGCAGAAAAGAAAGTCATACAGGTTTGGAACAACATGAGATTTTATTTTTTATTTTTGGGTGAACTATCTCTTTAATATTGAAGCTAAGAAGAATATTGAATATTGAAGGATAAAAAAAGAATAAAATAAAATACAAATAAATAAATAAATCAAATAATAATAATAATAAAGGTAATTGTGACTTTTTCCCCTTGCAATTCAAAATTATATCTCTCAATTTGGAATTTCTTTATATCTGACAAATCAGTTTTTTTTTAGATATAAACTCAAAATTCAGACTTTTTCTTGCTTTCGGTGTTTACATCTCACCAATCTGCATTTATATAGTCGCAATTCTGACTTTTGTTTTCTTGTAATTCCTTTTTTTTTTTTTTTGTAAAAAAAGTCACTGAAACTTTTTCTCTCACAAGTCTTACATTTTTGTTTCACAGTTGTCTGTTTATATCTCATAATTCAAACTTCTAATAATTCTTTGTTCACAATTGTTTATACCTTGAAATTCTGAGTTTATATCTCACAATTATGTACTGCAATTCTGACTTTTTTGGTAACACTTTATTTTAAGGTGTCCTTGTTACACGTTACATGTAATTACTATAATAATAATAATAAATTATTCATAATTACATGCAAGTAACCCTAAGCCAAACCCTAATCATATATTATGTACATGTAGTTAATTAACATTACTCAATACTTAAATGTATAATTACACTGTAACAAGGACACCCTAAAATAAAGTGTAACCCTTTTTTTCTTAGAACTGTGAGGAAAAAGTCACAATTACCTTAGTAATTTGTTTTATCCTGTGGCAGAAACAAGCATCCATACTTTAAAATGCACTTAGATTTGCCCAGATAGCTTATATTAATAAGTCAGAGATTTCAGTATGAACTTAAACATTTATCGTTATTCTTATAAGAGATCTGATCTGAGCTGAGGAAATACATTTTACACTTACTCTTTGTCAACAATTGTCTCATGTCTATTTATATTTCTGCAGGTGAATTTTATAAGAAAAAGTGCTGTATAGTATGTAGTATATATAGTATAGTATTTCTGTTGGATTTTCAAAGTATGCATCCATCCTGCCACAAAGGTTGAATAAACCTAGAACCGCTCCGCTCTTTCTGCTAATTCTGGGATTCAAATTTTGCCATCAGGTTCAGTCAAGCCTTTCTATTTTGAAAAAGTAGCCGAGAAAGTTTGAGAATGTGTCTCCTGAGCGCTGCGAATGTGTCTGTGGCTTTCTCAGAGGTCTTCATGGGTGGCAGGGTTTGATCTTCCGCTCCGGGTTCAGTGGTGAGATCGCTAACAAGCCTGGACAGCAGGCGCAGGTGAAGCGTTTTAACAAGAACAGCAGAGAAAGCGTCTCACCTCCTCAGCCTATATGCTTCCTCTTTCTTTTGCCTTCTTTCTGGGACGATTCTTCTTCCTTTCTTTCTCTTTCTTCTGTCTCGTGTTTCTTTGATCCTTGCCTCCTGTTTCCATCCGAATGTGACACAAAACAGTATGTGTTTTAGATCTGGAGTCTGTAAAGTGTCTTTAACAGATGCAGTTCTGTCAAGAGGAACGCTGTTTTGTGCCCTCGCAGGCTATAAGAACTGGAAATGTAACACATGAATTTAATACTATTATTTATTTTTATAATGAGTGAATACAGTTGCTATTTGATTCAATTTGCTTGGGACCTATTCAGACATGGAAATAAAATAAACAATATATTGACCTTTTTTTAAGTCGTCTTTGTCTCTGAATGATCTTTTTGCAGTAAATATTGATATATGCAATTAATTGTGATTAATTCACATGTATATAATGTAATTAAAAAATGCATCATTTTAGAATCATTTCATATTTAATAAAATAACTTAATGCTTAATAAATAATTATATATAATATATAGTGCCATTTAAAATTTTCTTCTAAAATGAGCATTTTTTGTCAGGCTCCTATGTGATTCAGTAATTTCACTTTTATGGCAGGTAATAGGTTATTTCCATTGCCATTAAAGTGAAATAACTGAACATAAACATAGGAGCCTGATTTTAAAAAATGCCAATTTTAGAAGAAAATTTCAAACAGAACTTAGAGGCTTTTGCATCTGAACTCTTCATATATTTTATATTTGTATATATTTTAATAGTTTAGTTACCTATAATTAGCTAACTATAAAAACAAAAATCAATGAAAAGTGCCGTCCATTATATAAAAAAATATTTGATGTCTCTTTTTCTTATTTAAAATTAAAATTACTAATTCAGAGTTTGAACAAAAAAGCAAGTATAGTGTCTTAGTGAAATATTTGATCATTAAAGCATGCATAACCAGAAAAAAAGAGGATCATGGGTAGCAGAAATGAAAGCAGTGCCGTTTAATTGGTTGATGTGGGCAAGAAAAATGCTGTATTTAATATACCATTGTGTGGCTTTGATAAATGTTTAACTGCTTTTGCAGAGGTAATATTATGTATTAGGGAATAGTAATTAGAAGACAGTACTATGAAGTGTAAGTAAAACTCTTTTTTTCTCTCTTTCTCTCTCTCTTTATTAGTTTAATTTTGTGGGTAAACTCCTGGGCCCTCGAGGGAACTCATTAAAGAGACTGCAGGAGGACACGCTGACCAAGATGTCCATCCTCGGCAAGGGATCCATGAGAGACAAAGAAAAGGTATTCTTTATTTGCTTATTATCAGTCTCTGCGTTGTTAATCAGGGTATATGAGGCAGGAACTGGTGTTTTTTGTCCCGTCTTTCACCACATAGTCTCATTGTCTCCGCTGTCACGGACGAGAAGCGATCTGAACGATCACTAGCGCGTATGTTGCGTTTCTGCGTGCTGCGCCGCTGATTGAATCGATCGATAGTTGCTGATGGGTCGCTCCCCCCCTCCTCACCTGGAAAGAGGGATACAATGTCATAAAGGAATGCTAACGTCAGCGTCCTGTCAGAGAGAAAGAGAGAAAGAACACAAGAGACAAAGGTACAGAGCGATATAGTCTGACAGGTTTTTGGAGTTATTGGCAAACAGCAGATTACTTCTTAAAGCGTCTAAATGAATTGACTTGAGCTGTCTGTTGAGGTAATTCAGAAGCATTCTTCTAGTTAAACAGGACTTTTTTCACATTAAAAACTGAAGTTTTTCTTTTTTTCTTTTTCGAAAGTTTCATGTATAGACAATAATGTTGTCAAAAATGATCCCCATTCACACAGATCACCAAAAAAAGACTAAAAACGCTGTATTGTTCATGCCAGGCCAGTAGTTGGCGATATTATGCACATATACTGAACATGCAATACACATGCGCATAACTTCACCATTTTCACAAATTTGTGTTTTTACAGTTTACACTTAGATGATAATGGTGTTGTTTATCATCGTAAATGAATAGCCGAAATGCACAAAAGGTTTTCAAGTTTTAGTTAAAAACAGTGTTGTGTAAACGCCCCTGTCGTTGTTTTTTCTGCCTGAATGCCTGAATGTTTCTTGCACCAAAAACAATAGTTTAATTTTAGATGATCCGTTCAGTTCATGTATGTAATTTCTTTTAATACAGGTTCAATCTATACATATATAACTCACTAAAACTTTTCACCTCCAGTTCAGGACACACCTGCCAATCAGCTTCCAGTTCATTCCACACCTACGTGAGACATGACTGTATTCAGAAATCATCGACCACTTTCCGTTTTCACACTTTTCTTTTCCACATAATTTTTCAATTATGGTCTATATTCTAGCTGCTCCATTTATTCTAAAAGAAGATTTACATGCTTCATAGCTGTTGGAATATTCCTGACACTTTCCACAAATATATTTAGTTATTTATTTATTTATTTATACAACAGTTCGTTCTGGTTCTCAAATCTGAGTGGTTGAGAACCATGAGATATTGTACTGTTATCGCTACAGGAACGCCCTTTCACCGTTTGTATCACTCTGCTTCCCGTATTTCTCACAACAAGTGTCATGGCGGACGCCCAAATCCACTAAAATTTTAAAGTAATACCGTTTTTGTGTCATGGAATGTAGTTTTGAGAGTTTTTTTAGGCGAGAATGTATTTGTTTAGACTTCAAATATGCGGTTTGTTAATAAAGATAACGTCTATTTGAAAATTTGCTTTGACGTTTTCGGAGAAGTGAGCTCCAGGGCGTCAGCGGCTGTTCAGCGCTCATGAATAGGGTTGGGTATCGATTATCGATAATCGATACTTTTAAAACGGTACCGGTGCCTAAACGGTGCCTGAACCGATACTTTAAAAAAAGAGCCACAAAAAAACGATGGATAACATTAAAGAACATTAAAAATATTTAAAATAAATATACATAGCATTCACATGCTCCTCGGATGCTCTCATTTCCCGAGTTGTGCTTCCCTTACTCTAAGGC
>NW_015539968.1:225268-226200 GCF_001515605.1 Sinocyclocheilus anshuiensis
AAATGAAAAAAAAAAAAAAAAAGCCACAAAAAAAAAAAACATGAATAACATTAAAGAACATTAAAAATATATATAAATAGCATTTACATGCTCCTCGAATGCTGTCATTTCCCGAGTTGTGCTTCTCTTACTCTAAGGCTAATAAATGTATTTCACGATCTGGGTCATTATTTAATACAAAACAATATTTAATACAAAACCACACATAATGTTTGTACTGTATCTCTGTCAATCACTCTGATATTTAGTTAAAATAAGTGAATTGACTGAGTGCTGTCTGTCAATGTCTTTAATCAGTTCTGTGAATGACTGTATGGTATGCCACATGCACTGTAATATGTTTTATATGAACGCAGCGAAAACTTTACAGTCGATGGAAACCGATTGCTCCCTGTTGACCTTTTGTTAACTGTATTTATGACAAAGAACTGCACAGATACAGATATTATAACAATCTATCGATAAACACACACCTTGTGTCCTCTGTTTCTGTTTGAGTCCACTCGTGCTGCGTCGCCACGGTCTGCGGATTGAAGAGCGTGCTGAAAGACGGGGAGGAGACGAAGTCTGCCATTTTCAAATGAAATTTAAAGGGGACTGACTCTGAGGCGATCTTGAATTTGTGTACAGTTTATGGAGCTAATCGCTATAGCCCCGCTAAAAATGGCCTAGCGACGCCCATGCTTCTTACTTCGGAGAACCAGGACAAATATTTCAATCGATCGCTCAGGCATTTAAGTGGCACTGAAATGAGGCACCGAAATCTGCGTTCTGATTCGTATATTGGCACCGGGTTTCGGTACCCAACCCTACTCATGAACCCACCGAGAGCAGCCTCACCTCGGCCAGATCTTCTGGAATTTGCCGCTGGCTCTGATGTCTCTGTAGTGGTTAAACATGAGATATTATTCGTTTTGGGTAAATCTCACGGG
>NW_015539968.1:226248-245791 GCF_001515605.1 Sinocyclocheilus anshuiensis
ACCCCCCCTTTAAGTGTTTTTTTTTTTTTTTAAGGCGAGAATGTACTTGTTTGGACTTCAAATATGCGGTTTGTTAAAAAAGATAACGTCTATTTGAAAAGTTGCTTCAACGTTTTCAGAGATGTGAGCTCCAGGGCATCAGCGGTCGTTCAGCGCTCATGAACCCGCTGAGAGGAGCCTCACCTCAGTCAGATCTTCTAGAAATTTGCCGCTGGCTCTGATGTCTATAGCAGTTAAACATGAGATATAATTTGTTTTGGGTAAATCTCACGGGTAGTCTTTGGTCTCATTAATCTATTATTTGTTTAAGGCAAAATCTCATCACGTTATATTTTATGTAACTTTAATGCTGTATATTAGAGCGCTGCCTTTGTACTTTTAACTGAATTGTCTAGCAACTTTTATGATGGCTGTTGTTGTTTATTGAAAGAGACTGAAACGGAAGTTATTTTTACTTTTAATAACAGTTTGTAAGACCCAGTTAACAAATGCACTGAGCAGCGCTGTCATCAGAAATCACCCTTAACAGATGAAAGAACAGTACAACAGATATCGCTTTCCTCAGCGGACATTCAAACTAATGTTTTATTGTGAATATGAGATTGAGCTAAAGAATGAATGCTGTATCAGATGCAGGTAATCACACTAGCTCCGTTCATCTCTCTCTCATAATATTCTACATATAATACAGAGAGCTTTTAATATAGTAATGCAATAAGCTTTCAATAAAGCAACTCAACGTTCCTTCGTTACTAGTTCTAAAGTGACATTTTCGAATTAGTAACGGAGGCTTGGGTTCAGCTGTTAATTTGCCAAACTGAGATTTGAATCTGTGGCGGAAGGAAGTAGTTCTGCACAAAAGGGTGTTTAAAGTTGTTTTTCTTATATATTTACACATTCGTGCCATCGAACTGTTGTATAAACGCAACATCACACGGGTAGATTTGAGATATGACTGTATATCGGCACGCTGTGATTACCTACGGAATCACAGCCGTGCCGATATACAGCCATATCTCACGTCTACTCGTGTGATATTGCTCATATATATTAGGGCTGTCAGTTTAACGCGTTAACTTAATTAATTAGGTATGAAAAAATAACGCGATTAAAATATTTTAACGCACTGGCCCCGCCCCCAGAACTGTACATCATCTTAAATTTAGTATAGTTGACTGTTAACAAATATGATACAGAGCAACAACTTAATTAAAGGGGTCATATGATGCGATTTCAAGTTTTCCTTTAGCTTTGGAGTGTTACAAGCTGTTCATGAATAGATAAGATCCCTAAAGTTGCAAAGACTAAAGTCTCAAACCCAAAGAGATAATCTTTTTAAAAGTTAAGACTCGTCCACGCCCTCCTAAAACGCCTTTACATATTATAATTTAAAATTATTTTAAAATATAATTTATTCCTGTGATGGAATGCTGAATTTTCAGCATTATTACTCCAGTCTTAAGTGTCACACAGTGTCATCCTTCAGAAATCATTCTAATACGCTGATTTGAAACATTGTTATTAATTTTGAAAACATTGATTTATTTTGTTCAGGATTTTTTGATGAATAGAAAGTTCAGTAGAACAGCATTTATATGAAATATAATTCTTTTAAAATATTATAAATGATTTACTGTCAATTTTGATTAATTTAATGCTTCCTTGAGTAAAAGTATCAATTTCCTTAGGGGAAAAAAAATTACCTTATTTCTCTCCTTACTTTTAAAACAGGATGTCTTTGCTACTGTACCTTTAATTAGGTGCCTCTAATTGGCTAACTTGTTGCATGCAATATTTATTTTAAAAGTTTCAGGAAAATCCATGATATGCATCCTTTAAATTATTGACATTTTCCCCCAGCAGATTGTGTGCATGTAGCTCTGGTTTCTGGCCGTTTCTGAACAGCTCAGCTACAGGTGATTTTGATATGTTCATGTATAAGCGTGCCGCAATTACATTCAGCGTTCACAAGAGCAATCTTCTCCCTTCAGACAGCTGTTCCAGAGCTCAGGGTGTTCTGGAAGGTTTTATCTACTAATTGGGCGTGTTGTTATTGACTGCTGCACTCCTCCGGTCCTGTCAGATTTTGGTGAACAAGCTCTCTGTGGAGAAAAGCGAGAGAGAGGGTGAATTGTGCACCACAAATTGACCGGTTTGGATCTGGAACACTCACCTGCACGGTTTTAAGCTGTTTGGAGATTCACCTGCAGCTCCGTCCCACAGCTGAGTAGAGAGATTTGCTTAAAGCTCATAATTCTCTTTGATGTAATAGAATTTGCAGAAACGAATTTCACAGAATTTACCAAACGATGTTGATAGTAAACATACACGCCCCAAACCGTGGGGTTTGTTTTTGGAAGCAGTTTAGAAAACTTTACATATATGTGTGCGTTCACCGGTGAATGTGGAAAATATGCTCTTGCAAACACTGTTTTGCATGGAAGCTTGTTTTTTTCCACAGAATAAAAAAAAAATTAAAATGTAATTGAGACTTTTTATTTTAAAATTCTGACTTTTTTCCCCTGAATTCTGAGTTTGTTTCACAATTTAGATTTTTTTCCTCATAATTCTTATTTTAAATCTTGCAATTTTGACTTTTTTTCTCAGAATTCTGAGTTGAAATCTTTCAATTTTACTTTTTTTTCATAATTCTGAGTTTAAATCTTTCAATTTTACTTTTTTTTCTCATAATTCTGAGTTTAAATCTTGCAATTTTACTTTTTTTCTCATAATTCTGAGTTTAAATCTTGCAGTTTTACTTTTTTCTCATAATTCTGATTTTAAATCTTGCAATTCTGCAATTTTTTTCTCTGAATTCTGAGTTTACGTTCATCTCGCTATTTTGACTTTTTTCTTGTTTACATCTCACATTTATTATTATTATTATTATTATTATTATTATTATTATTATTATCCGCCATGGAATAAAAAATCAAAAAGTAAAGAAATTTGTGACTCTTTAATCTCACAATTCTAACTTTTTGTTTTTACATCTCGCAATTCTGTTTTTTTTTTTTTTTTTTTCTGCCCCAGAATAAAAAATAAAAAAGAAATTGCTACTTTTTATCTCAGGATTCTGACTTTTTTCTCAGAATTGAGAGATCATGTCTTGCTCTCACATTTATTATTATTATTATTATTATTATTATTATTATTATTATTATTATTATTATCCGCCATGGAATAAAAAATCAAAAAGTAAAGAAATTTGTGACTCTTTAATCTCACAATTCTAACTTTTTGTTTTTACATCTCGCAATTCTGTTTTTTTTTTTTTTTTGCAGCAGAGTTAATATCTTGCAATTCAGAATTTTTTTCTTTGAATTGTTTTTTTTTTCCCCACCATTGAATAAAAATCAAAAAAGGTAATTTGCGACTTTTTAATCTCACAGTTCTGACTTTTTTGCTCTGAATTTTGATTCGGATTTTTTTCGGAATTTTGATTACATCTTGCAATTCTGTTTTTTTATTTCCGCCACATAATAAGAAATTAAGAAGGTACTTGAGACTTTTTGATCTCACAATTCTGACTTTTTTTTTTTTTCAGAAATGTGCACAATTTGCAGATTCATTCATTCATTCATTCATTCATTTAAAATTCAGTGGTGGAAACAAGCTTCCATAGTTTTCGTAACATTGTATACAGTCCTATACAAATATGACAATTATTTAGAAAATCAAAACTGATACTTTTACTTTCTTTATACAGGTTCCTTTTTTTATTTTAAAATATTCATCAGTGCATATTATTAAAAACAAATTACCAAATCAACAACTTGCTCTCCCTCTAAAATGAATAATATTTAAATAATGTTTAATTAAATGATTATTTCATTAAATAATGTTTAAGATCCTTTTTAAAAGAGGCCCTTTTTATTAGCATTTTTTAAAATGAAGCATAACACTCCACAAAACAGTGCAATTAAAATAATGCTTTAAAGAGAAGAATGGAACTTAAAAACAAATAAAAATAGTACCGTAGATGTCAACCTCACTAGTTGATTTTTTGGCAATTAGTTGATTAGCCCATGCTTACTGCCGTTTCATACACACACGCTCCGTTACCTCAGCATATCTGCACTAAACTGACCTCTTTCAGTAAACAGCAGATTTGTGAATGAAATTAGCATCTCATTTGCATAACTGCGACTGTCTTAAAGAGAGCAGATTAACTGCATGACATCAGAGGAAGCACAGGAGAAAAGCACACACATAACAGCACACTTTGTTCTGCAACTAAAAGCCGTGCTGAATGAAAATCTCACCCTGCTTTTAAAATAAAGCGGCATCATCTGTGCATCTGACGGGTGGGCTGATGCAATTCTTTGCCATGTTTCTGTCTCACGGTTCCTGTTAAATTGCTCTCTTGCTTTGCGCCAGCTAACAGTGCTGCATACAAGCCCCCCATATATATATATAAATTATATATATATATATATATATATATATATAATTTTTATTAATTAATTAATTAAAAAAATATATTTTAGTTCCTGTACCTCAACTGATATAGCAAATGCTTGCAAATGTGTACATTTTTCTTTTTTCATACACTTTTGTTAACAGGAAGAAGAACTGCGAAAGAGCGGAGAGACAAAGTATCATCACCTTAACGAAGATCTTCACGTGCTGATCGAGGTGTTCGCGCCGCCCGCTGAAGCGTATGCGAGAATGGGTCACGCTCTAGAGGAGATCAAAAAATTTCTTATTCCTGTACGTCTGTTTGTACATGCTTGTACAATCTTCTAAACACAAACTGAGCATCAACATCATCATCTTTCATGTTCTGATTGCAGCGTTTATTACCTTCAGACCAAAAATACACATTCACTGGTTTAAAAATCTATTTTTGGTAACACTTTATTTTGGAGGTTAAGTCTCACTATTAACTTCACTTGTAAATTTCATGAACAATTACAATATTACCTTCACGCCAAAATACATACAATATTAACTGGTTTGTAAAATTGGATTTTTATGCTAGTCAAGTTTTGTCCAAGGAGTCCACAGTCCAGAGAAAAAAAAAATTGAATGCTTTAGAAAATATTTTCACATAGAAATTTCTAGTGAATTTCACAAACAATTACAAAGGAACAGGGCTATTTTATAATTAATTAAAACTAAAAACCATAAAAAACCTGAAATAAACGTAAACTAAAATAGAATTTAATAAAATAAAAAAACTTTTAATAATATAAAAAACTATTTTTATACTTTTTATATTTAAGAAAACATTTTCAGTTTTCATTTAATTAAACTTGATACTAAAATGGTACTAAAAAAAATAAAAATAAAATAAAATAAAAATGATCTGTATAGATATATATTTTTAAAAACTATTAAAAATGACAAACACTTAAAAAAACGTACTAAACGTACTTAAAACTTAAGCTGAAATTAAAATAAAAAGCAGAAAATGTAAAAATAAAAACTAATTCAAAATATTAATAAAAACTGTATTAGTATCTCAATGATACTAAAATAAAAATGCAAAGAAATGGCAAATGACATGTTGAAGTAGAAAAACTGAAATAGCATTTTCTTGTAAAACATACTTTAATAATCTTTGTTTTATTTACAACTTTAGTTTACAGTGTATGGTGGATAAAATCAAGTCCTTCTTTGTCAAATATCCTATTTTAGTTACAAATATATTACATTGGAGAAGTTAAGTGCTTTGCAGATTCATGTAATTCTCCGGATCTTCTCTATCAAACACTACGCATATGTTCACATTTGTGACCCTGGACCACAAAACTTAAGTTGCTGGGGTATATTTGTAGCAATAGCCAAAAATACATTGTATAGGTCAAAATTTGAGATTTTTCTTTTATGCCAAAAATCATTAGGATATTAAGTAAAGATCATGTTCCATGAAGATATTTTGTAAATTTCCTACCGTAAATATATTAAAACTTAATTTTTGATTTGTAATTTGCATTGCTAAGAACTTCATTTGGACAACTTTAAAGGCAATTTTCTCAATATTTAGATTTGTTTGCACCCTCAGATTCCAGATTTTCAAATAGTTGTATCTCAGCCAAATATTGTCCTATAGTTGTCCTAACAAACCATACAACAATGGAAAGCTTATTTATTCAGCTTTCATATGATGTATACATCTCAATTTCGAAAAATTTACCCTTATGACTGGTTTTGTGGTCCAGGGTCACATTTGTGCACGGTATTGACTTTATGTATATAAAATCTCACAGTCACATCTGTTATGCTAATGAAAAGCTAGATTAGATGTTACTATTTATATACAGAATGCCTCCTCTCGGGGGAAAAACACATGTTGGTGCGTGTTTGGGGTTGCAGGGGGCATATATTTCCCCTTGAAAAACAAGTGGACCATTATTGCGCGTTACAGCTCATTAACAGTGTTTGTGTGTGTGTGTGTGTGTGTCGTACAGGACTACAACGATGAGATCAGACAGGCGCAGCTACAGGAGCTGACGTATCTGAACGGCGGCTCGGAGGACGCCAAAGTCCCAGCGGCCAGAGGCAAGAGCAGCACGCGAAGCAGAGGAACGCCAGCGCCGGGACCGCACAGGTACAACAGCGGATCATTGTACTGTAATCACATCTAGAGCGAGAAACGGCTGGATAACATGTAAACATGACTAATGAACTCCTTAATTTGCTTCTCCTTTTCTGCCCGTTGAATTTTTTTCTGCTGTTTAATGAGAAAAGGATTTGAAACTCCACTGAGAGTTTCACGCGGTATAGCTGGCAGATTTATTCACATATGGACTGGCGCTAATGTCATTTCCTCAAACCAGTCTCATTTTCATCATAGTTGGAGAGGAAAATTCAATCAAACCGTCAAAGTTATCTTCCATTGGAATTATTTAGTAAATGATAGCCAGGAACTAGACTAGATTTGTCTGTCCGTCAGTTGAAAGATGCTTATTAAATGTCAAAGCTTTATTATCAATGTTGAAAACAGTTGTGCTGCTTAATATTTCATTTTTTTGTGATATGTCATTTTCAGTGTTATTTTTTTTCAGGATTTTACATTGAAACAATGTAAAATACCATCAGTTTTGTTCAGTTTAATGCATAAATAAATAAATCTGACCCAAAACTTTTGAACAGTAGTATACACTATAGTAAAATTTTGGACACATTTGTGTTTTACTATACTGTTCCATACCTTAGATTAATATTAAAGTTATTAAATAAAGTTAATATTAAAGTCATTTAAAGGGGTCATATGATGCGATTTCAAGTTTTCCTTTCTCTTTGGAGTGTTACAAGCTGATTGTGCATAGATAAGATCCCTGAAGTTGCAAAGACTAAAGTCTCAAAACCAAAGAGATATTCTTTATCAAAGTTAAGACTCTGCCACGCCCCCCTAAAATGGCTCGTTCTAACACGCCCCCACATATCTAATTCTGTTGCACCAAATACACAAAATAATGATCTTTAAAAAAGCATCATATGACCCCTTTATATAATTTAGTAATTAAAGTAAAAAACTGTGTATTTATTGCAATCACATAAGGAACAACAAATAGATAAATATATTAAAACTTATTTTTAGCTCTGTCTTCTTACTTTTGTGAAGAAACTCAAATGTACACTGAAAAAAAAATCACTTAAACAAATTTCACTTAAAAATTGCACACAAACAATACAAAGAAACAGCAAGTAATGCATTGAATTGCACTGAAATTGTGAAGTAGAAAAACTGAAATAGTAATCCTCTATTTACAACTTGGAAAAAAATAATTTTTTATAGTGTAGGCACAATTTATATTTGTCTACAAAAGTCTTAAGTATATTTTGGTAAAAAGGTGTAACATCACTAATTTAGTTCCTTTATGTCCAAACATTTCTCTTGCAGTGTATATGTATTTATTCACACCATTTTTACACTATTGTGTTTTCATTTTTTTAAATGAAGAATTCTTGCTCCACTTATAATGTTTAGTTAATTATATTTATGTAATTCACTTGAGCGGATGTGTCCTGCAGGTGTAGAGGGGGCGTTCCTCCTCCTCAGGCGGCAGTCCCGCGGGGGGTGGCGCCCAGAGGAGCTCCGCCCAGCAGGGTTCCGTCCAGCAGAGTAAGGGGCGTTCCCTCACAGAGAGCACGAGGAGCTCCGCCCCCACCCGGGTACAGACCTCCCCCTCCGGTGGTGCAGGATACCTATGGTGAATATGTAAGTAACTGTCACTTGCTTTGCTGTAGACGTCACTCTGTTTAAGGACTATATCAAAGGATATTTATAGCATTCAAGGACAGAATTCATGAAGATCAAGTTATAGTATTAAGCAAATGGCGGCAGGATGATATCCTATTTCTACTGGATTTTTGAAATATGCATTCAAGTATGTTTTTAAAGCTAATATTGTTCACAACAGCTTTTGCTATGCTAGTTGGTTTTGCAAAAGTTAATTAATTGTACTGTACCATCACCAGTGCAGATCTACGCACTTAGAGATTCAACCATAGTCTTTGCTAGTGTTATTTTAGTATTATTTATATACCATTATAGTATTTAATAATATACTTAATTAGCCTTTATTCATAGTAATAAGCTTTCATTAATAGTCATTTTGATATGTGGCTTTCATATACATTCATATATTTATTTATTTATTTTAATTTTAGTTATTTAACATTTATATTTGGCTTATTTTAATTTCAGTTCAGTTTTAATAATTTTAGTAATTTAGTGATAATACTTAAAAATGTCAAATGATGCCTTGGCAATTAACTGAAATAAAATAAGTTTGTTTTTCATCCAAATGTTCTTCATCATTTTTTTTTTCATTGTAAATTCATTAAGGGCCAGTTTTACTAAACAGGGCAAATTAGCGTGAGAGCGCAATTCCAAAGCAGCACTGATGGGAGGGGAAATTTATGTGGGTGATTTACTAACAATGCGTAAATGAAAGAACACAGATGCAACATCTCATTTACATTTCGACCAACTCAATATACCAAGTGCAGCACACATTAGCATAGTCGCAAATAAAGAATAAGGAAATAAAGAAGCCACAGTACGTTGAAAAGAAACGGAGGCCAAAAAATGAAGGTTTGCTAGAAGTTTTGATAGACCTGGTATTGAGAGACTTGTAGTTGAGGGTTCCAAGTCGTCTTTTATTTTCTGAAGCAAATTAAAAATAACATGGCTTGGCAAACGATATGTTCGGATAATGTGTTCTTCTGGCATTCCAAATAAATTAATAGGCTACATGTGGAAAAAATCCTCTCCTATCTACCACACACTCTCTGTTCTCTGCGGTGCCTCCTCCGAGCAACAATAATTGAAGCAATTTCAAGCGCAAAATAGTTTAAGGCCTCGTGCACACTGGGATGATTATCACGCGCGCTTATCACCAGCGTTTTTCGAGACGTTTTTCGACGCGTCTTTGTGTTCATACCCAAGCGATTTTCGCAGGCGATGAGCCGAGTGAACGTGCAAATTCACTCCCTGACATTAGATGGCACTTAATGAAAGCGAATCCTATTTGATCTGCAATTCCACTCCATAACAACTCTCTCTTATCGAGATTTTTGTCATAAAGCTCTTTGTGTTCAGAGACCAATGAGACCAGCAGCTCTACGTTCATCTTGCCTCGATGCTTCTTCTTCGTCATTTTGTGCTTGAGCGCCACTGTAACTTGTGTTTTACTGTAATTTCAGCAGATCCAGGCACGTGAACAAAAGCGTCAATATCATTGGTCAGCCAGTTTTTTACGTGGCACGTCAAACCAAAAAAATGAGCCCGAGGCGTTTTTTTTTTTTTAAATAACGCTTTTACGTCTGGCATTTTGCGTGTCAGTGTGCACACTCACATTACCGCCATTTGTTTAGTCACGAGGCGTTAAACGTCGGCGATAATCGCGCGTGATAATCGTCACGGTGTGCACAAGCCTGTTAGACTGCTTTTTTTTGGGCGTTAAATAATGGCGCAAATGTCAGTAATTTGACGAGCGCAAAAGTTAGTAAAACACATTGCGTGATTCATTTGAATATTCTCCTCCCATGAATTTTGCGTCTGAAAAGGAAACTCCTACAAATGCATATTCAATAAGGTCAGGCGCAAAAATAACGGTGTCCACGCCTTTTCACCGCTAATTCGTCACTGTGTGTCTTTTATAAAATCTGACAGTACAATTTTAATGCCAAAAGACAGTTTGTGCTGGCACAAGCTGTTAGTAAAACTGGCCCTAAGTCTTTTGGACCTTTTTGATTTGGTTTCTGCTTTATAGTTAACTACATTTATTCTTTTTAACCCTAAAATGTTTTTTGTTAATATCTTGACTTAAAAAAAATCCCTAAAATTATACATCTCATTTCTTTGGCATTTAATTATTATTTACAGTTTGGTGCCACCAGGCATGCAGAAGCAACATAAGCGAGACACTTACTCTATTTGAGCTGTTACAGTAATTTTAGTGCCTGTCTAGACAGTAAGATTGATCTATGATATATGTCTATAATAGCCAGTGTTTTATTGTTGACATTTCTCATATCGATAAATTATATAAAACAAACTCAATAGCTTGCCAAGGCTCTCGCAGAAATTAATGTTTTCCGATGCTGATCTCATTTTCCGGTGCGTCTGTCTATCGGAGACATCCTAAATCATTTCATGTGCTTGATTTACTGGGTTTTCTTTGCGATTATGTGGAAAATGGTCTTATTTGCTCGCCTGCTTCTGACACTGTTATAGATTTCCACTGCTCTGAGTTTTAATTTATCAGAGAGAGTTACAAAACAACCACTTCAAATACATTGAGCTTATTTGAATGTTCGCCAGCCCCTCTCGATGTTGCGCGTCTCAGAGGTCTTCTGGCTCGCTTGTGGCATATTTAACAGATGGTGGGCCCTGAGAGGTGGGTGGAGTTGGCACACTGCCCCGCAGTGCCCATATCTAACCACATCTGAAAGGTTTATTTAGGGGGCGCTGTTCGAATGTGCTGGGGTCAGAGGAAACGACTCAGTCGCCAGCTGTTCCCTATCATTTCCACGGCCTGGATACATGCGTCTGTGCAGGAGTCTGAAACACTGGGAACGATCCGAACATCTGTGGGATTATAAATCTGAAGCTGTCACTGAGAATCAGTGTTTAGATGTTCCTCATCAGGATCGTACTGGAAACAGAAAGATCTTCTGACTGTCCTGAGAGCCAAAGAGTTCAAGACAATTCATCTTTGTGGAAATGGATAAATGAAAATGCTGTCACTATTTACTTAACTTTATATCTTAAAAATGAAGGTTTTAATTGGTTTTGATGGTGCCAATGAATTAACAACCATGCAGTCTACAAAATAAAAGTATTTTTTTTATGTTGATGGTTCCATGAAGAACCTTTAATCTTCTGATGCATAAAAGATTCTTTATAGTGGAAAAAAAGGTTCTTTAGATTATATACAATGTTCTTCATGCTAGGATGAAAAAATGGTTCTTTTAAGAGCTGGTCATTGAAAATGGTTCTTCTACACTCTTCAAAAGGTTTTTTTGTTTTTGCAGCGATGCCATAGAACAGTGGTTCCCAATCCTGGTCCTGGAGAACCCCCAACACTGCACATTTTAGATGTATCCCTATTCAAACACACCTGATTCAACTCATCAGCTCATTAGTGAAGACTCCAAGACCTCAAATGTGAGTGTCAGATAAGAGAGACACCAAAAACGTGCAGTGTTGGGGGTTCTCCAGGACCAGGATTGGGAACCACTGCTATAGAAGACCCATTTTGGGTTCCCTAAGAACTGTTTCACTGAAAGATTCTTTAAGGAACCAAAAATGGTTCTTCTATGGGATCGCTGTGAAAACTCCCTTTTGGAACCTGTGTCTCCTATTTTTTCAGTGGAACACAAAAGGAGTATCTGAAAGATCTTGCCAAATATATTTTATATGCAACAACAGAAATCAGATTTAATAAGGATCTGATAAGGATCTTTTGGGTGAGCTATCCCTTTCAGAAGATCTCTGTTGATCTTTGTTTTTCAGAAGCCTTCATGTTTTTATGTAAGCTTTGGTTATGTTGATCACATGCTGCTCATGGGATTGTCACTGGTTTTCGTGGATCTTCTGTGACAGCTTCAGACTTCTGCACCCATATTATTGGGCTGGGTGCTAAAAGACAGTCTTGAGTGTTTAAGGATAGTCTAGGAAGGCAATGACAACCCTAAACGAAAGAGCGTGTCTTGAAGACTGACATTAAGATCATATCTTTGTCTGCTTTCACTATCGAATGCCGCTTTACATTAATATACACTGAACAAAATTATAAACGCAACACTTTTGTTTTTGCCCCCATTTTCATGAGCTGAACTATAGCATTACAGCATGTATTATCCCGGTCTGTATCTCAGAACCTCTGCTTCCACAATCAAAACCGCTTGTCACTTTGGTTTAGCCTCATAATTACAGAGCCGGTTGCGGATGCTGTCTCTCCTTTGGTCGAGTGCTGACATGATTTTCTTTGTCACCAGTGTTGTGTTATGAATGCTGTTTCCAGCGTGATGTTTCTCAAACCAACACAAATCACGGGTTTGTGTTCTCAATAGAGACATATGGGTTCGCCTTTGGGCTCCTCCATTGAGGCGTTTCATTCTGTCCACGCCGCTTTTTTATCACGCTGAAGTACTTTAGTGACATGCAGACCCGTGTGAGAGTTGTTACTGAGTAAGTGCCGACACTTCAAAACATATTCCTGAGCCTCGGGTCTTCTACTGTAAATGTCTTTTTTTTAGGGGGCTTTTGACACTTTTTGGTGAAAGTATAGTACACTGAATAAAATTTAGATGTAGAAACAGTAACACTTTTAATTAAACATGAAATTTTGAAGTAGAAAGACTGAAATAGTAAAGAATGTGTAATATATAGTAAGAATATATATGCACATCGCATATAATAGTATTAATATTTTGTCAATTATTTGGAAAATAATATTATTATTTTCCAAATATTAAATATATTGATCAATAAAATAATTGATAAATTATTTGGAAAATAATATTTATCATATATAAAATATAAGAATATATATGAACACTACATCACTGTATGAGTAATATTTTGTCATGCATATGCTTTTTAATCAGAATTATTAGGGATCAGTGAAATTTGTATTATAAATGTTTGTGGATCAATCAGAATTATTTGGAAAAATCTATATTATTATATAACATATACAAATATACAATAATATATATGCACACCAAATGGCTGTATCAACAATATTGTCGTGCATATGCTTTTCAATAAGCAAAATTATTAATAATTTTGAAAAACTCTGAGTATAAATGTTGGTAGATCAATTAGAATTATTTGGGAAAAACATATCTTGTATAATATATAAGAATATTTATGCACACCACATGGCTATATCCAAATATTTTGTAATGTACATGCTTGTTAATAATCTGAATTATTATTTTTTAGAATATATATCATAATATATAAGAATATATATTTGCACAATGCATGGCTCTATCAATAATATTGTCATGCATTTCATTAGAATAATTTGTTAAAAAAAAAAAAAAAAAAAAAAGTTTGTTGATTGATCTGAATTATTTGGGAAAATATAACATAATATATAATGTACAAAATATATGCCATATTTAAGAATATATATGAAAACCTACCTGAAATGCAGTGTTGGGGGTAACGCATTACAAGTAACACGAGTTACGTAATCAGATTACTTTTTTCAAGTAACTAGTAAAGTAATGCATTACTTTTTAATTTACAAGAGAATATCTGAGTTACTTTTAATGCATTACTTTTAAAAGTAACTTTCCCCAACACTGCTGAAATGCACACATTAAATTATACAAATATATGCAGTATATATTTTGTGAACTCAGTCCACAGATAAACACACAGGTGGTTTTGTATCTGTAATTGAATGTGCAAATGAATACCGAAACGTTTGCTTTGGAATTATACAAGTGCCGTGTTGCATTTGTCGATACTTCTGAGATGTGCAAACAGCTCACATTCTTTTGTGCATTTGCATCGACATATTGCACAATTTGATGTGACTGGAGCATGTGCACTAACCTCCAGTCCCTGCCTCTGAAACTTGCAGAAGTATGATATCTAATGAGAGAAACATTTCTTACCATATAACAAGCGAGAGACAGAGCATGAAATTCCATTAAACGGATAATGTGGTGCACACTTCCGCCTCCTAGTTTCAGTCTGACTACCCCAATACCCATAAATCAGTTCTGTTTATGCAAATTTGGCCAGAGCCCCATGATAGCTCAGTGTTTATGACTTCCATCCTTTCTCAGTTTGATCTCCATGGCAGAAGCCACACATTAATTGCAGTCGACACAAGTGTGATGTTGTTTAGTTCTGTGTGACCAGCGCAAGTTTATTAGTTCAGCAGTGCAGGATGTTCCTGAAGCCTTGGGCATCTTTCTACTTCACGAGCCGCTCTAAACCACATGTGTAGTTTGGGTTTTATGTACAGTGTTAAAAGTGAGACGGTATGAGTGAAGTGCGCTCATCAATCTTTGAGTTCATTAGTGCTGTTGTTACAACAAAAGTGCTATTTTTCATAGTCTAATGTAGGTTTATATATATATATATATATGTGTGTGTGTGTGTGTGTTTATGTGTGATAAATTTAGCTAGACGAATTCATACAGTAGGAGTTAATGTAATTAGTTTCTTTTGGCATTAGAAAATTTAATTATAAAAACAAAAACAGAAAAAACCGGGCCACTGGACCAATCCGAACGAATGTTTTTTGCTGAACGGAGATTCAAAAGATTTGAGCTACTGAATCAACTGAACGGAATCAAAATACCCACTACTGATAAGCGTAAACATCCGGGTGGTTTGGAGGAGAAAAGTAATTTTAGTTGTCAATAAGGTGTTATGAATATCTGTTTATCTGTATTGTTGTTAATTACCAAATCGAGCTTAAAAATAAAAGTTTTTAATATGTATATTTAAATTATTTTAAGTTATGAATTATTTGTCTTGTTCTGTGTGTGTGTGTGTGTGTGTGTGTGTGTGTTTGCGTGCGTGCGTGCGTGCATGCAAGAGAGAGGCTAAACATGATTGAGTTTGTCTGGGTCTCTCTGTGTCTCTAATGTGGCCTTGCGTTTCTGGCACTGGGCTGGATGAGGCAAATGTAATGTGATTACATGACTTTACTGGGCTCTAATAGAGCTCTCTCCAGCACACTGCTTACCTGAGCTCCGGCCAGCAGCACTCTGATAGATTCACCGCAGAGACCCCAGCTGGCAGCGCCAATAAAGAGCCGCAATGTCAATCGCATACTCAGAATTAGAGCGCAGGTGAGATTGAAAACAGGTCGCCCGCTGCTGTTACAGAAACCTTTGAAACCTCTTCTGCTGATGTAACAATGGGGAAAAATGATATGAAGCAACTCGGGAGCTGCACTTTGTTTAAAAAAAATAAAAGTTGTGGGGAACTTTCTTTGGGTGGACATATGTGGTGGTTGTGATGTCACAGAGCAGTTCATGAATATTAATGAAGTAATTCTTGAATAATTTAAAATGTTTTGATAAATTAATACTCAAAAAATAAATCTAAATAATAATATTATGAACAGAAATATCCAAAAGTTTGGGGTCAGTCTCTTCTGCTCACAAAGTCTGCATTTATTTGATAAGAAAATACAGTAAACGCAGTAATATTGTGAAATATATTTGTATCTTATTGACGTGACATGTGGCCAAGTATGGTGACCCATACTCGGAATTAGTGCTCTGCATTTATCCCATCCAAAGTGCGCACACACACAGCAGTGAACACACACACACCGTGAACACACACCCGGAGCAGTGGGCAGCCATTTTTATGCTGCGGCGCCCGGGGAGCAGTTGGGGGTTCGGTGCCTTGCTCAAGGGCACCTCAGTCGTGGTATTGAAGGTGGGAGAGAGCGCTGTACATTCACTCCCCCCACCTACAATCCCTGCCGGTACGAGACTCGAACCCGCAACCGTGGGTTACGAGTCTGACTCTCTGACCATTAGGCCACGACTTCCCCCAAATTGTAATATAAAAATTGCAATATATTTTAAAATGTCATTTATTTCTGTAATGGCAAAGCTTAAATGCAAACTTGAAAATGTTATTACATGTCAATAAAATTAAACATTTAGATATATATTTAGAATAAAATAAAATATAAATATATTATATTAAATATTTAATAATTAAGATATTTCAAATTATTCATTATTATTTTTTATTTATTTATTTATTTTTACAGATCTGTCAAAAACCATTCTAATTTGCTGATCTCATGAGCAAGTAACTTTCGTATTATATATTAACTACAGTTTTGCTAATATTTTTGTGTAAACTGTGATACATTTTTTTTCAGGATTCTCTGAAGAATGGAAAGGTCAATAAAACGGTATATTTTAAATATAAATCTTTTGTAACATTATAAATATACTGTCACTTTTGATAAATGTAATGCATCCTTTCTAAATAATAATTATTATTAAAAGTATGATTTTTTTCCAGCTTTTGAACAATTGTGTAGGTTAATGGATTAACACATAAATTAGCAATCAAATATAATTAATAAATCATTTGTTTTCACTTTTATTATGAGGGTTTCCAGGTTAATACAACTATTTTTTTTCTTAGTAATTTCCCTAGAATTAATTATGTGCTTACTGCGTGGACTGATAGTGAACTTGACAGCGAGCTTTCATGTTCCTTTTATGCTTGTTTAAAGGGTAACAAAAGAGAACTCCTCTGTGCTTCACTGTGCATGACATTGTGGAGAGTTTTCTCCTTGTCTAATGAACCCCAAACCTGAAAGAGTCTCCACTTCATATGCGGCATGTTTAAATGAGTTTGATCCATCTGTAACAGAGATTCTCGTCGCTCACTAACGACAGCTTCAGCTTAGCAAGAAGTTTACCAAACAAGCCGCCAGCAGTCTCTCATCCCGGAGCGACTGCAACAGTAGAGATCTGTTTTCTCTTTCATACAAAGCCCAGACGTTGTAAGTACAACCAAATTTGAAAAGATTTGACGTGCCGTGCGAACAGAGATTTCATTTTCTCTCCGCTTGGAATGTGATGTGTACACGTCTAATTTCAGCGTCTTGTGCAAGCGTTGACAGACTTGATCAAACCTGAGCTGATCAAAATGGCACAGCGGCTGTCAGCGGCTTTCAACTGCTTTACAGCAGCAGCCTGGAAATGAGTTTTGCTTCTTCAAGAAAGTCTCATTTTCTCTCTCACACACGACCTGGTTTTGTTTTCACTTTCAACCAGACTAATGTATTTGATCAGTGCATGAAGCCGTTCATAACTAATCTGCCAATGTAACGGAGTTGGGCTTTTCAGAATACGAGAGGTTTTTACCTTATGATATATTCATAGTTCTTCAGATAGAGATCACTGTCAGCCGAGACGGCACAATGGAAATATCTCCTGTTATAAATAGCCGAGTGAGTCTGGTCCTGTTTCAGCTTGCAAGCAAGACGAGCTGCTCACCGTTGAGTGTTTTTATTTAAAGGTTCAAATGCTGCAAGTCTTCATTTTGCTTTGATTTCAACTTATTTCCTTTTGGATATAGAAGGAAATTCAACTGTTAGGCTTCTCATCAAATATTTGAGCTGTAACCAGCACAGCACAGCGGTTGAGACTCCAGATCTGAGGTGACCTATACTGAAGAGGCACTGAAATCCCTTTGAAACGTTGTGGAGCTCCAGGTTTTCCGGGGGGATCAGTTCTTGTATCTTTTCTTCAAATTCATTTCAGTTTCCTTTTTGGCCTAATTTGATTTTGTGGGCTGAGGCCATTTTTTATTGATAGACAATAAGGGTGGTGAGATCAGAACATTACACAGGATGAATTTGAACCTGCACCTTCACATCCTCAACCCAAAACACCATAGAAAGTGCCTAGAAATTACTCAGAACACCTTAGCAACTGCCTAGCAACCAGCAGTCTTTCAGCAGCAAGCAACACTCACATTTTCTTAAGAAAATGTACACAAACACACACACACACATACCTATATATTAGCATTTTTTTCTATTTTTTTATTATTTAGAATTAAGATATTATGAATTATTTTCAGACAATGTATCTTAAATATTTGTTTCTTAATTTAAATGTTCTTAATTTTCTATAGTCAAACAGTTGTCAGTAGTCATTAATTTAAGCCATTAGTCGACTACTCGCAAGTTTATAGGTGAGGCAGTGTCTCCTCAAAAAATTGGATGACAAAATAATCAATACTACAAAAATGAAACAACGCAAACATTACTAATAAATATGACATTGAAAGTATAAAAGTCACTTGTTTTTATAAAGTAACACTGTCCAACAGCGACACCCACAGGTAAAGTTACAGCGGAGGCATGCCTCCCTTCGGCCCATAGACTTACAACAGAGACCCCTTAGCGTGCCGTGACTTTTCTGGGTTGTAAATTGAATGGGGGGAAATCACGTGAGGGGAGGCAATGCCTCCATTTGCGCTATAATTGGATATGATCAGTTATGATTGGATGTGATTGGTTCATGCGATAAATCCCGCCTCTTGTTTTCGTGCGAGCTCTCGGCCTGAATTAAGAAAATTATGGTGTTATTGACTAAATATTAAGTAAACAACTCACCCGCTTAGATATCACTTCTTTTTGTTACGCCAAAATAAAACTTGAAATGGCCTGAAAACGTGATGACCATGTCAGTTAGTGAGCATTCAGCTTGATGAAATGAAAGATGTATCTTCGTGTCTGTGACAGTGTTTACAGGGCTTTTATGATGATGACCCGAAAATAAGTTGACTATTAAAAAGAACAGCTGAACATAAGTTCACTATTAAAAAACGGAGTGTCTATTTCACTAAGTGCAAATAGGCCGCCTTGTTGGCAGAAACTATTTACACTAACTCCGCCCATCAATGGAAGGTTACTACAAAAGACGATTGTTAATTATCAAGTTCAGTGGCATAACGTTAGATAGTAAAGCGCGTGCCAAAGTCATTTTTGATGCGATCGGCCTGGGTTCGATTCCACCATTTACCAAAAAAAAATTTCTCCATTTTCAAATCTCATATCACATCGGGTAGGTGTAGGGAGGGCTTATTTTGTCCCAATATGGTAGCATCCATTTAATCATTTTAATTAAAATTATAATTTACACTCAATATGTTATTATTGCCTACTGTTTTATAATGTTCTACAATTCTAAGGTGCAGAATATTGTTCAAAAATATTGTTCAAATTGTTACTTCCTTTATTATTTTGGAATAAATGTACAAATGCATAAAAACACTATGAAATGTATAATTATTATTTAAAATATAAAATAAAATAAAAATAATGTTAATAAAATACAAAATAGACTATTTTTGTTCTATCTTATGTAATGTTTATTTAACCAAGAAAATGCAAAACATTAAGTGTAACAGGGACATTAATATATATATATATATTGTATGTAACTGCCTCCTCATTTTAAAACACCACCGCATGCCACTGATATACAGTATATATATATATATATATATATATATATATATATATATATATATGACACATTCTGCAGTTCTCCC
>NW_015539968.1:246187-248151 GCF_001515605.1 Sinocyclocheilus anshuiensis
ATATAGGTGTACACAGACACACATATACATATATATATATATATATATATATATATATATATATATATAGTATTTATATAGCATTTGTTTTTTATTTGAATTGGTTTGCTTAAAAGTAAACATTTCAAGGTTTTTATAGACATATTTCTCATGTCTGTGAGTCAAGTATTCCCTGAGTTTCGGTTCATTTTTGTGACACGTTTCAGCAAGAAGTTCACAGAGACTGAGACGGCAGAAAGCGTACCCTGTTTGTTTTCTTTGTTTTACAAAAGCACAACATTTTGTTGATATTGTGAACATACACAAATAAAAGTAGACCCTTTAAGTCTCGAATGATGTCTTACTCTTATCTGCATAGAGCAAAAATGATGGTGTATTTTAAGTTGTTTCTACTGTTATCAGGTAAAAAATGCCAGTGATCATGCCAGTGCCTCCATGCCAATTTATTTTTAAATGTTTTTTTTTTTTATAAAAAGTTTTTCTTCAAAACATTTTACTGCAATCAAAATCTAGTAACTTTACAGAAATATGGATATAATTATTTTCAGAAGGACTTTGGAGTAGGATTCATCAAACTGTGATTTCATTAATTTTCCTGATCTTATGGGAAAATGAATCTTTTTTACAAGGTGACAATTTTGTGTGATTTTGTACAATGTGAAAATTTAGATTTATAAAAAAAAAAAAAACATGAATGTCCAGCTCTAAACATAACCATCACTGAAGTGTAAGTGCATTATAAATTCATGTGAATTAGCTCCCGAATTGGCAAAACCAAAACATTTTGGTTTTCATTTTATGGCACAAAACAAAAGAATTAGAGATTGTGCAATGTTGCATGGTGATGTTGCATAGTGCTCGCAACGACAGGGTCATGGGTTTAATTTCCAGGGAATGCATACACATACACAACTTTTAAGGTACGTTTAGCTGAGTTATGCACTGCATTTGATTAGAAAGTGTGTGCCTAAATAAATTTTTTCCGATTTATTTATTTTTTTTATTTTATTTTTTTTAACAACATTAACGGCATCAGCAGCAAAACTTCTCTCTTTGTCTGTTTCTCAATTTTTTTTTCAAGTAAACTTCATTATAGAACTCTGTTTAAATGTCACTTTGCTTGTGGATTAAAGATGAAACAGTGAATAGAGTGCATTGGCAGCGGCGTGCCTCTGATCGGACAGTAATGCCGCTCTAAGACTGCGGGGTCTGTGATGAGAGGGTTTTCCGTCTTTGTTTTCATAGTTGAGGAGGATTTTACCAATGTGAATTGAGGGCAGATGGATTTGGAACTGAGCTGGGTATGTTGGTTGAGCAGCAAATCAACATATTAGAATGATTTGTGAAGGATCATGTGACACTGAAGACTGGAGAAATGATGCAGAAAATTCAGCTTTGCATCACAGGAATGAATTACATTTCAAAATATACTCAAATAGAAAACCATTATTTGAAATTGTAATATTTCATAATATTACTGTTTTTATTGTATTTTTTTATCAAATAAATGTAGCCTTGAAAGAGACTTATTTCAAAAACATGTAAAAACAACCCCAAACTTTTAAGACATAGTACTTAAGACACAAGTAATTAGGGTCAAGTTTAATTCCATGTTGATTTCTAATTGTTTATTACCCTGGTCTGATAAAGCAACACTGTTTAAGGCATTTACATGACCTTGCCATTAAGCTTAAAGGTGGGGTAAGCGATTTTTCAAAAACGCTTTAGAAAACTGATTTGGGCCGAATAGCAAAACAAACTTGTAGCCAATCAGCAGTAAGGGGCGTGTCTACTCATGATCAGGAGGAGAGAGAGTCCAGTGCACGGGACGGACATTAGCTGAGCAGAGCGACAGAAAGATAGAGATGGCAGATAAAAAACAAAAGAGGAAAACATCTGCGGAACAAACGAAGGCTTAAGGCAAGAAGTAGGACCCGTGTAAATATCGGATCAGCTTTCCAGCG
>NW_015539968.1:248940-269584 GCF_001515605.1 Sinocyclocheilus anshuiensis
ATCTACAAGGATCCCTGAAAAATATCGGTGAGCTTCTCTGTTTGCCCTATAATAACAATTACAAATGCCAAGCAAGAAAAATCATGAGCAACATTAAGCCCTCAGGGACGTTTTTAGGGTGACATTGTGAGAACAGTGTGCATATTTTATATTTTCTTTATTTCAATGTTGCTGCTTTGCTATTAATAACTTAATTTGAACAGCATCAAAAATAAGAGATTTGGATCTCCAGGGATTGCAATTAAAGGTGGGGTATGTATTTTTTAAAAAACGCTTTAGAAAACTGAGTCGGCCCGAGTACCAAAACAAACTTGTAGCCAATCAGCAGTAAGGGGCTTGTCTACTCATGATGTGGAAAAGAGAGAGTTCAGTGCACAGCACAGGACGGACATTAGCTGAGCCGAGCGACAGAAAGATAGAGATGGCGGATAAAAAACAAAAGAGGGAAACGTCTGTGGAACAAAAGAAGGCTTAAGGCAAGAAGTAGGACCCGTGTAAATATCGGATCAGCTTTCCAGCGCTGGAGAGAACTCAAAGAGCGGAAGGCCTGCGATCGGACGCCGAGGTTGCTTTGTTTCTTCTCGATAGGTGAGTAACACCGTGTCTGCGCCGCAACAGCTAAAGTCTGTCTAGTACACTAGATGCGACAAAGCGACCGTTGAAAATCATTTGAAATTTGTGTCAATACGTCATAAATAGAACGCACCAGCAGTTTTCTGTCGGGGATTTGTCGTGCCGCGCCGCATCCAGTGTAGACCATAGATATGTATATATATCTATGGTGTAGACAGCATCACTGATTATAATGAGTTCTATAGTATTTTGTCGCGCCGTGCCACTCGCGACACGGTGTAACATTGGTTTTGCTTTGTTTCACAGAACTAATCGTTGCCTGGGTTGCGTACGTATGTGTGGGGCGGAGCTATCAAAATAGGGGTGTGTTTGTTTTGGTCACTCCAAATGTCAACATTGGCTACCAGAAATCTTACCCCACCTTTAATTATGTATGATAGTCTAATTAAACACTAATGATCAGCTCTGTTTAGCACATTTTATCATATGTAAATAAATTCAGCAAGTTTTACCCAACAATCAGCACAGAAAACATGAAAAGAGCAGTGCAAAGTCCATGTTGGCCTACATAAAAATCCATTTCTAAAAAGTTCTAGCTTGATTTTCTGACCTCTGCTGACATTTCATACGCGAGTCTTCATAAACATATCACTGGGCTTTACGAGCCAACTGGCCACAAAGCCACGCATGTCATAAAGCAATCTGTGATATGTCACAATAATAGCTACATTAGATATTAACCCCCATGAAGTTTCATTAGCCACTCTTAAAGGGTTATTATACAATGTTAATTACAGTGTCAAAATCATATCAGCCCTCGACTTACTGAAGCACTTTCACACCCTTTCATTTAAGTGAAGAGCTGCTTTTCAGTTTTCATGCACAGCTCTCTGCTATTTCTGCTCTAGATATATGGAGTATTAATGTCGGCCAGGGTTCAGCCGAGTAGATTAACCTCTAAGCAGAGTTTGGGAGTGTGTGTGGATTCAGGATGACTCGAAATGCTTCATCATTAGAGCGGATCTCTTGACCCTGATGAAATGCAGTATGTCCTGTGGAGACTGTCCATCACTCCAGACTCCTGCATTATACATGCTTTTAACTCCTTTCATATCAAGGAAGACTACTCAGATATGAAGTAAAAGTATTTCTTTTCATTTAACAGAAAGAATGTTATTATATATAACATCACATTCTTTCTGTGCAGTGAAAATAAAGATATATCTTTCTACAAACTGCATTGTTGCACCAAGAGCACAAGTGACTGTCTTTCTGAATGAGTTATTCAAATTATTTGCTCAACTGATTCCTTCAAAACACTGATTTATCCAGTAACTAAACAAGGGACTCTCTTTATGAGTGAGATTTAAATCATTCAGTTAACTGATTTGTTCAAAACACTGATTCCGTTATTGAAAACTATTATGACACTATTTACTCTGCTGTCTTTATGAGCAAGTTTTTGAATAACTCATTCACTTGATTTGTTCAAAACACTGATTCATTTATGAACAATACAAGTGACTATCTTCATGAGTGAGTCATTGAATCTTTCAATCAACTGATTTGCTCAAAACAGTAGTTCATTCATGAACAAAACAAATTATTCTCTTTTTGAGTGAGTCATTGAATCTTTAAATCAACCGATTCATTCAAAACTCTGATTCATCCAGTAACTAAACTAAACACAGATTAATTAATGAACAAAACAAGTGACTCTCTTTATGGGTTAGTCTTTAAATCTTTTAGTCAACTGTTTCATTCAAAACAGTAATTCATTTGTGAACAAAACAAGTGATTCTCTTTTTGAGTAAGACATTGAATCTTTCATACAACCAATTTGTCCAGAACACTGATTCATCCAGTAACTAAATAAGTTGCTGTCTTCATGAGTGAGTCATTGAATCTTTCAATCAGCTGATTTGCTCAAAACAGTAGTTCATTCATGAACAAAACAAATGATTCTCTCTTTGAGTGAGTCATTGAATCTTTAAATCAACCGATTCATTCAAAACTCTGATCCATCCAGTAACTAAACTAAACACAGATTAATTAATGAACAACACAAATGACTCTCTTTATGAGTTAGTCTTTAAATCTTTTAGTCAACTGTTTCATTCAAAACAGTAATTCATTTGTGAACAAAACAAGTGATTCTCTTTTTGAGTAAGACATTGAATCTTTCATACAACCAATTTGTCCAGAACACTGATTCATCCAGTAACTAAATAAGTTGCTGTCTTCATGAGTGAGTCATTGAATCTTTCAATCAGCTGATTTGCTCAAAACAGTAGTTCATTCATGAACAAAACAAATGATTCTCTCTTTGAGTGAGTCATTGAATCTTTAAATCAACCGATTCATTCAAAACTCTGATCCATCCAGTAACTAAACTAAACACAGATTAATTAATGAACAACACAAATGACTCTCTTTATGAGTTAGTCTTTAAATCTTTTAGTCAACTGTTTCATTCAAAACAGTAATTCATTTGTGAACAAAACAAGTGATTCTCTTTTTGAGTAAGACATTGAATCTTTCATACAACCAATTTGTCCAGAACACTGATTCATCCAGTAACTAAATAAGTTGCTGTCTTCATGAGTGAGTCTTTGAATCTTTCAATCAACTGATTTGTTTAAAACAGCAGTTCATTCATGAACAAAACAAGTGGTTCTCTTTTTGAGTAAGACATTGAATCTTTCAATCAACTGATTTGTCCGAACCACTGATTCATCCAGTAACTAAAAAAGGGCCTGCCTTTAAAAGTAAGTCTTTGAATAATGTAGTCAAATGAATCGTTCAAAACACTGATTCATTCAGGAGCATTGAATTGTACATTGAATGTATAAAGTGTAAGTGTATTTAAAATTATATTTGATTCATTCAGGAATAAAACAAGAATTGAGTCTTTGACAGTCGATTTGTTTAAAAACATGGGTTCATAAAACTTTTTTTAAAAAACCTTTATATTGCATAAAATGGTTTGGATATTTACAGTATATATTTTGTTTCCCATAGGAATACGATGATGGATATGGAACAGCCTATGATGACCAGGGATACGACTCCTATGACAACAACTACAACAATCAGGCACCGAAGTAAGTGTGTGTGTGTGTGTGTGTGTGTGTTTTGTGGAGGCTGAGCCATCTGAGTCTTCTGTCCGTGTAAAGGGCATCTCTCAGAGCACATGTTATATCTGAAGTTATATCAAGTTACATCTGAACGAGAGAGTTTATTCACAATGTAGGTCAGTGCTCACCTCTCCGTATCGAACCAAAGTGTTTGTGTTGGTCTTCACAGAGCTGGACTTCGGACATTGGAAATCGTTCAGGCTAATGTAGGGGCAGCTCTGAAAATCCAAAAGAGAGAAGTGTCCGTCTCACTCATTTATCTGGCTTTTTTTCTTTGCAAGGAGATATTTAGTGTTGTACGTCAGGGTCAGTTGACACTGTGTACCAGTGAAGACCTTATAAACTCCTGAGTCTTGTGAAGGACAGTTTGACTCATAATTAGTGGGCGTTGACATACAACATATACTCTTGTTTTCTAAAACAGATTATTAGAATGCTTTAGAACAGAACAGAATTTGTGTCTTAAATTGGACAACTAACATAATATATAAATCTATATAGTGATCTGTTTTGATATAAATACTTTATTGTTTTTTTTTTTTGTTTTTTTTTTTGCATATATTTCAATACTGGGCTAGACCATTTTGAAATATGATTTTCTTATATTCTGGATATTAAGTTTTAATATCCTTCATTTTTGAAATTTAATTTAATTAATTTTTTTATTTCAATTTATAAATATGCATTGTGCATCTAGTTGGTTTATTGAAAGCAACTTAAATTGCATTAAAATATATTATACATTTTTTAATGATAGATAGATAGATAGATAGATAGATAGATAGATAGATAGATTCTATTATAAATCTATTGTAATATATTTTTAAATAATTTCGTTTGTAAAATTTTTTTATGTTTATTAGACATTTATTACAATATTGAGTTAGAAGATGATAAAGTAGGATTTCATAATAGTGATATTCTGGATATTACATTTCATTTAAATATATAATATGTTTTTTAAATATTTTTCTTTATTTTTGCATTTTATCAGTTGTTTTTAATCAGTTTTATCGAAAATGACTTAAGTTTCATTAAATATATATTATTCATTCATTTTTTAAATACTAACATTATAAGGATTTAAATAGTACTGTAAGTTTCAATTCAAAATACGATTTATTTTCTATGGTTTAATATGATTTAAACTCAGCATATTGAGATATAATCTGTCTTTTGTTTAGACCACCATTTTTGATATGGGTCACATTTTAAAGGTCAATTTCCTCCACGAAAAAATGAATTTGAGCAGAAAATGAGAACTGGCTCTTGACACTTGGTGAACATGATGCTGGATTTCTGGTAGTGATAAGATGTCACAGTAATCATCAGGTGGGCTTCATCACACTCTGACTAGCACTGTTCTGTTTCCATGTCAGTCAACAGCTTCTTCCTGAAGTCAAACACTGTTTTAGGAGCTCAAACGACACTTAAACTGATTCGCTTTTATTATTTAATGAGGAGTCTTCTGGGGAGCCTACATATACTTCATTATACAGCAGGTTTCTATGTTCTTTGATTCATAAAACATTGTCTGTGTGTTACTGAGCTCTGGTAGATTTCCTCATACCTCATCCTGAAGCATCTTTGATCCTGTAATATGTAATCAAGGGATATGTAAACCGGCTTTCCTTTTAATCATAGAATATGTGTTGAACCAGAGGTGGTTTACCCTGCGTCTTCTTAAATAAAACTATATTAAAGACACAGCAGGCCTAGTCTCAGATCAGTATTTGGAACCTACTCATTTAAGATCAGTCTCAGTGAATGCATGAAGGCTAGGACTTTTATATAATCTATATGTGCATATAATGATCTATAATAATGTACTGGATGCTTGATAATGTTCCTGCATCATTTAGTCTCACCTGACAATGACTTTCAGTGGTCCACGTGCTTCCATGAGTCATATTCCATGTTCTTATGGAGACATTTTAATAATTAGCATAAAAAAATATGTCAAATAACTACTTCTTGCAGTAGGAAGCATGTGATGAGTCTCACTGCTGCTTTTTAGATTAAATTACCGGGACGGTATGCCAATGAGCATGATGCTAGCAACACCAAGGTCATGGGTTTGAATCTCTAAGGATGCATGGATGGCTGGAATGCAATGCTAGTCACTTGTAACAAATGATGTCAATGCCATATTGTTTAGTTTCAGTTTCAGCTGTACATTGTAATGCAAACAGTTGTGTGTCCTTCAAGTTTGTGAACAAGAATAGTTATTATTGACTTACTCCTGGTGTAATGATTCATTGATGTTGCTGGTTGAGGCAACATTTGTCAAACTCTGTTCCATGTTTTGTCTGTGTCTTGCTCCCCAGGTGTTCCTTTCCCAGCGTCTCCTCGTCCCTCGTGTGTGTGCAACGTGACAACATTACTGTTATTGTGTTTAGAAGCAGTCATTTGAATAAACGCTTATCCTTCTGTATTTAATTCAATACGTACCTCATCCAATACCATTTGAGCTATAGACATGAATTACATCTGAAAATCAAGTGACGTGCTATGCTAGAAACAGCCTGTAAAAAATGTATTAAAATTTTGGACTTAAGGTGAAAAAATAAATTGTATACAAATAAAAGAATATCAACATATTACTCTTTCAACCACACAGCCAATATAGAAACAAAATGTTCAAAAACCTGTTACAAGTAATAAAAAACAAAAATAATTCTACACGTTAAATGAACAGTAACACTACTTAAGATTTTACAGGTTCAACAAAAACATAAATAGATTTACATTACAAAAACATATACCATTACATCTAAATCATAAAAAAACACCATAAAACAAACACATTGTAAACATCCATATTCAAAAAATGGCAATAATAGATTTTGAATAAAATCACATCATGTAGTAGGTATAGTTATAACATCTCATTGAGTAAATGTTCATCATTTAGACCAATAGAAGAAAAGTCTGCAGAGTATAAATGCAAAAAACAACAACAACAAAAATTTGTAAAAGTGTCATGACATGAAATTTGTCAGATATGACAGTTATAATGGCATTTGGATGCTAGAAATAGGCCGTGTTACCTGTGTGAATGGAAGGGGACAGGTTTATCTCACAGGAGCATTAAAAGGGTCAGAGGTCAAACTTATGAGTTTTCATGAAAAGCCTTCGCTGTGTGATTCTCCCAGGTGTGTCACCTTCTCGTGTTGCGGTCACAATCCCTGTGGAAGTGCTCAGGGGTGCGGGAGTGTGTCTGACAGCATTTAAACTGCTCGTCACCTTCTTCAGAGTGCTATAGAGCACCATATGGCCCACACACACACACACACACACACAGAATGTCAGAGCGGCTATAGGCCTCCGCAGAGCAGTTTGTTTTGGAAAATGTCAGTGCGGTGAGTTCTGAGACTGCTGCTTTTCAAAGGTTAGCACTGCTTCTGGAGACTCGACTCTGAGAGTTTAGATTTAGAGGGGAAAAGAGCAATTATAGCGGCGACTGATTAGAAATTCCCTCTTAGGAGATTGATTGATTGGGAGTTTTTCCTCGCCACTGTCGCCTTTGGCTTGATCTCTGAGGGTTTTGTAAAGCCACTTTTCTTCATAAGCTGCTTTGGAACAGCATGTGCTGTACAAATAAACTGAATTGAATAATTGATGTTTGCAAACTTCTTTTATTTAATTATTTCTGTAGTAATAGCAGCTAGGCAAGTATTGGACCACTTTAGGATTATTAGCACAGGCCTATAATTGTGCCTTCTGGCCAATAGAAGTGTTTTTATTTACCCTTTTGTAAGTTTGAGAACTTGAAAAGTTTTGCCTATCAGTGATAATGCAGTTTTTATTTTCAGATCTTTGTAGTGACTCTTAAGTATACATTTAAGTGAATTTTGATTTTTTTTTTAAGTTTGTTGATTCACAGAATTAACAAATTAACATTTGATTAACAAATAAAAATGGTTCATTCACAGTTTATTTTTAAATGTGAAATTGCAAGCTTCTAGTTGTATTTGCACAAATAATAATAAATAAATTAAATTAAAATGTTAGATTCAAAAAGTTAGGTATTCAAGGAATCATTTATCTTCTAAAGTCTTTTAAAAGATAGTATAAATGACTGTGTTTTTCTGATACTGTATCTGTCAGGGTTATGTTTGGATCTGGTAGGGGTCTAGCGCTGTTATGGATCTTTGTGGGTTCTTTTATGGTTTTGGTATGGATCTTGTAGGATTCCAGCATTATTATGGTTCTGGTTTGGATCTGGTAGGGTTCTAGCATTATTGTGGATCTGTGTAGGTTCTTTATGTTTCTGGTTTGGATCTGGAAGGGTTCTAGCATTGTTGTGGATCTGTGTAGGTTCTTTATGGTTCTGGTTTGGATCTGGTAGAGTTCTATCATTATTATGGTTCTTTATGTTTCTGGTTTGGATCTGGTAGGGTTCTAGCATTATTGTGGATCTGTGTGGGTTCTTTTATGGTTTTGGTATGGATCTTGTAGGATTCCAGCATTATTATGGTTCTGGTTTGGATCTGGTAGGGTTCTAGCATTATTGTGGATCTGTGTAGGTTCTTTATGGTTCTGGTTTGGATCTGGTAGGGTTCTAGCATTGTTGTTGATCTGTGTAGGTTCTTTATGGGTTCTAGTTTGGATCTGGTAGGGTTCTAGCATTATTGTGGATCTGTGTGGGTTCTTTATGATTTTGGTATGGATCTTGTAGGATTCAGGCATTATTATGGTTCTGGTTTGGATCTGGTAGGGTTATAGCGTTATTGTGGATCTGTGTAGGTTCTTTATGGTTCTGGTTTGGATCTGGTAGGGTTATAGCGTTATTGTGGATCTGTGTAGGTTCTTTATGGTTCTGGTTTGGATCTGGTAGGGTTATAGCGTTATTGTGGATCTGTGTAGGTTCTTTATGGTTCTGGTTTGGATCTGGTAGGGTTCTAGCATTATTGTGGATCTGTGTAGGTTCTTTATGGTTCTGGTTTGGATCTGGTAGGGTTCTAGCATTATTGTGGATCTGTGTAGGTTCTTTATGGTTCTGGTTTGGATCTGGTAGGATTTGAGAATTATTGTGGATCTCTGTGGGTTCTTAATGGTTTTGGTTTGGATCTGGTAGGATTCTAATCTTGGATCTTTGTGTGTTTGTGGTTTTGGTTTGGATCTGGTAGGATTTGAGCATTATTGTGGATCTGTGTGTGTTCTTTTAAGGTTTTGGTTTGGATCTTGTAGGATTCCAGCATTATAGTTCTTTCTGGTTCTGGTTTGGATCTGGTAGGGTTCTAGCATTGTTGTGGATCTGTGTAGGTTCTTTATGGTTCTAGTTTGGATCTGGTTGGATTTGAGCATTATTGTGGATCTCTGTGGGTTCTTTATGGTTTTGGTTTGGATCTTGTAGGATTCTAATCTTGAATCTTTGTGTGTTTGTGGTTTTGGTTTGGATCTGGTAGGGTTTGAGCATTATTGTGGATCTGTGCAAGTTCAATCACATTATACATTTTTTGTATCACATATTTTACAATTGTCTTTATTTTTCCATTTTCCAGCAACCAATGAAATTTCAGCAGTTTTTACTACTAATATATACATATACAATGAATAATTTAAATTGATTGTATTCATTAATTTTTTTATCAATAAATGCACGTTTTATAATTTTCAATTTATTTATTAGCAATTTTAGTTATTTCAAATTATTTTATTATGTATATTTTTTTAAATAATAAATTGGTCATTCAATTCTTAGTTCTCCTATTTCTCCATAATTGCAGGCTAGTTTATCAGTCTAAAAACTCAATCTAGAAATCTAGATCTTGACTCTGTTGCTTTGTTTTTCCGGTTCTTTTGATACTGTGAATACAGAAATAAGCCGTTCCACACCTGATGAAGAGGAACATTACAGAGTTCAGCTCACATCTCTGCTGGTCGCGATTATCACGATTGATCACTCCTCCGCTCGAAGCATCAGACTTTGACGGCTTTCTCTCTCTTCTACACCTGTCTTCCTCTCTCTTCTTTTACTCGCCAGCTTTGTCCTCTGTCCCACTTTCTCTGAGCTTCTTCAGACAGACTTGATATTTTTAACTTGTTTCGGCTCTATTTTAGAGGTTTGGTGTCTTCATTCTCATCTCCGTTTTCTGTCTCTGTGGACCTTTGGTTCTGTTCAGTTCTGTTAGCGAGACAAGAAGACTGTCACAACCTAAAATTAGATTAATTTACATCTTTGAAAAGAACACAGTGAAATCTCTTCCGTGTCTGTTGCAAAGTCACAAGCATTTGCAGACCTGCAGCTTGTTTGAATAGACAGTGACATACAGTAATTTATGACCAACAGGATGTTATGCTTATATTTGGGTCTGAAAATTGCATTTTTCCTTGTATATAAGGAGACCATAAAAATGGGACACACATAATTATTTGCACATGGCATATGGTGTGTACAAAACATGCTAGACATAATAAATATACATTGAATGCCCTGGAAATTCAGCTTTGAATTGGTGCAGAACGCTCAATAGAGGACAAAGGCCTGTGGTTTTCCACTGGGTCCATTTTTAGCCTGTAAAAATTGATTTTATTTCAGTCTCGTCTTGAATGAACAATCTTAATTGTCAACCATTATAAAACATGCATGCTCTACATGCGTGTTCGCTTAAAGTAGCGTCCTATTTCAATTTTGGCCTGACCTGTTCCTTTAAGGAAACTTTGTGACCGATGTATGGATAACATAATTAGCGCTGTGTGGTGTTTATTCCCCTTTTTGCCCTCTAAACCTCTTCTAAACTCTTTGAGCGCGAGCGAACGCAAGAGAATGAGGCAATAATTAGTGATTAGTGATAAGCCTCTCACAGTAAATTAGACCAGCGAGACTCTTCACAGTCGCCCCACTACTGATTTACCAGCTGTGAAAACAAGACGAGAGGAGGAGGAAACACAGAGATCACCTGGGACATGTAGTACATCATTCAGATTTAACCCCACCATCTGTTTAACAATATGAGAGAGAGAGAGAGCGAGAGAGAGAGAGGAGAGAGAGAGCGAGCAAGGCCCTCTTATGAATGTCAAGTCAACGAGGGCCTGTCCTCAGGAAACACTCACTTCATCAAACATTTGGGATGTGCATATCGTGTGATGTTTTTATTACATCCTTTAAACTTATTTTACTTATAAATAGACTTAAAAATTTGTTTTAAATATTTTAAAAAGTATTATTTATTTATGTATTTATTGTATTAAAACAAATAATTATTCTGTAAATTAAGAACTACCAAGAATTATTTACACTAAAAATTATATTAGGAAGTTAGTGCCATTGATCATGTTACTCTTTGTACAGATGGTCAAATGTTCTGAGAAACTGAAGTGTTTCTGTACGGCATAGTGAAAACCTGATGTTTGAACAAGCCAATCTGTTATATAATCTGTTTGGAGAACATCAGATACACACTGAGTGTTAGTACACTACACCGTGTCAGTTTTAGCTGGCTAAGCATGGCTATGTGTGCGAAAGAGAAGTACATAATGTATCTTATTTCACAAGAAATTGGTTATAACTCTAACACACCTTGCTAGTACCAGGTTGGACCTTTTACATTCCGAACTGCCTTAATTCTTCATGACATAGATTTAATGAAACATTCCTCAGAGATTTTGGTCATATTGACACGATAGCATCAGACAGCTGCTGCAGATTTGTCGGCTGCTCATCCCTGATGCGAATCTCCCATTCCACCGCATCCCAGAAGTGCTCTACTGGATTGAGATCTGGTGACTCTGGAGGCCATTTGAGTATAGAGAAATCATTATCATGTTCAAGAAACCAGATTATTTGAGCTTTGAGACATGGTGTGTTATCCTGCTGGAAGTATCCATCACAAGATGGATACATGTGGTCATAAAGGGAGGGACATGGTCAGCAATAGTACTCAGGTAGGCTGAGCATTACACCACCAGCGGCCTATTCCGTTGATACAAGGCAGGATGGATCAATGCTTTCATGTAGTTCATGCCAAATTCTGACCCAACCGTCTGAATGTCGCAGCAGAAATCGAGACTCATCAGACCAGGCAACCTTTTTCCAATCTTACATTGTCCAATTTAGGTGAGTCTTTGTGACTTGTAGTCCCATCTTCTTCAATGTTCGACATTGTCTATGTTTCCATCCACCTATTTTTATGCGCATTTTGGAATATCGCGTAAAAAAACGCTGGATGGAAACACCAATATGCGCATAAATTCTAAAAATGTGCGAAAAAAACTTGTGCGCACAATTGAGTACGATAACATTTTTATCCAATAAGAAAAACCGTGCATAAACTACAAAGGAAATACATTTACCGAATAAATTTCACCATGCGCATCAAAAAAGTCATGTGTCTTTGCACGATGGGATGGGATAACTTGACTAACCAGCGGACTGATCTTGTTGCACAGCATCTGAAATGTTGTTTTAGTCGTTCTGAAATGCCTGAGCAAAGTCTGTCATCAAAGTATTTCTGTATAATTAATTATCCCTGCGTTCCCAAACAGCAGCATCCACCTCCGAAAGCAATGACAGCATTTATTGTGTTTCGTCTGCTCGCTCTGAGGCGCAAGTAATTCATCATTTATGAAATGTATTATATTAAGTGGCTTCTCCTACTTTTCTTAGTGATATTTAGTGCCAGTTTAGCAGGAAGTGATGATTTTGTTCTATTTGACTCGTTGGATGGAAACTGTGCTTTATTCGCAAATGTTTTATGCGCATAGGTTAAACTTGAATCTTTGGATGGAAACGTAGCTGTGGTTGTGCGTTCAGAGATATTCTACGATGGTTGTAACAAGTGTTTGAGTTGTTGCATTTGTATCAGCTGGAAGCAGTCTGGCCATTATCCTCTGACCTCTGGCATCAACAAGGCTATTACGACTGCCGTTCACTGGATGTTTTCTCTTTTTCCAACCATTTTCTGTAAACCCTAGGGATGTTTTGCGTGTAAATCCCAGTATATCAGAAGTTTCTCCATTCTGATGCTTGGTTTGAACCAAATCTACATACCTAAATGCATTGAGTTGCTGCCATGTGATTGGCTAATCAGATATTTGGCGTTAATGAGCTGTTGAATGGGTTTACCTAATAAAGTAGCCATTGAGTGTATATCTCCATCTCCGCTAGGGTGTCAGATTTCAACAATGTCTCAAACTGTGCTCAGATTTTCCAAGATACCTGTAATCAAAAAGCCAGAGATCTACTCTCCACATTTATTTTACACCCCTGTACTCTTGTAATCCATGTTTACACTCATCTCATTTGTGTCTTTTTATTTCTCCAAAGCATTTCTGATGTTTGAAGTTAATACTTAAACACGGCATACCTGATAACTCCATTAAGTCTCCTCTGAGGAGTGAAATGCTGCTCTGGGTGATTGTAGTTAATTCGACAGCATGTTTGCAGTGTTTACACGTGTGTGTTGCTAATTGGAGGGAATTGGACTGTGTGTGACTTAAATGCATCATCATTTCTGCTAACGCTCTACCTCGACTGGAGCGAGCCGAACAGGGTAATTGAGTAGAACAGAACAAACTCTGCACTGGAGGAGAGGGAGAGAGCCGAATTAAGGGAAGAAGGAATATTGACGATGTGTCAGGGAAGAAATTAAAGGTGTCTAACTAGGTTTGAACCCAAGCTGGTGTTCAGATTGAGGAGAAGAGATTCTTTATGGTGTGAAATACGCGGAGAGAGATGCATCTGGCAGCAGGTTGTGAAGTTGACTAATGCATTACTGAACATAAAAGCTTTAGGTCTCTTCAATTTCACCTCATGCGCAGTGGAAATAGGGAATTTCATCACACATACGATAGAAAGCCTTCTCCCGGCTTTCACAAGCTTCCTGAGCTTGTGTGTGGGAATAGTGACCGTAGTTGTTGGTCTTCATACTGCAATCCCAGCACAACCCTCTCTCTCTTTTTCATCATATCTTCTTCTCCCTGGTGTGCAGACACATTTTAAGCGTGAAACTAGCAGTAACAGCAGGCTGCCGATTGGAACCTCTGCGTGAGCTTTGTCATGGGATTTCCTCTCTGCATAACAACCAAGACACTCTTTTCGCAGCCACTTACACTGGATTGATGTATGTGTGAGTGTCTGTTGTGAATGAGGGAATGAGTTATGATTGGAATGAGAGGAGGAGTTATAGTATTATGATCAGAATAAGGGGAGGAGTTTTGATAGTATGATTAAATGGAGGAGAAATGATGGTATTATGATTGATTGGAAGGGAGAATTTTTGATAGAATGATTGGAATGAGGTGAGGAGTTATAGTAGCATGATTGGAATGGAGAGGAGTTATAGTATTATGATTGGAATGGGGAGGAGATATAATATTGTTATTGATTGAAGAAGAAGAGTAATGATGGCATAATTAGAATGGGGGAGGAGTTATAATATGATTTGAATTAGGGGAGGGGTTTTAAAAGTATAATTGGAATGAGGGGGATGAGTTATGATAGTTGAATGGAACGGGGGGGGGGAGTTATAATAGTATGATTGATTGAAAGGGAGAAGTTTTAATAGTATGATTGGAATGAGGGGAGGAGTTATGATAGTATGAATGGAATGAGGGGAGGGGCTATAGTTATGATTGGAATGGAGAGGAGTTATAGTATTTTGATTGATCCAAGAGGAGTTATGATGGCATAATTAAAATGGTGGCGGAGTTATAGTATGATTGGAAATAGGAGAGAAGTTTTGAAAGTATAATTGGAATGAGGGGGAGGAGTTACGATAGTATGATTGGAATACGGGGAGGGGTTATGATAGAATGATTAAATGGAGGAGGAGTTATGATATTATGGTTGATTGAAAGGGAGAAGTTTTAATAGTATGTTTGGAATGAGGGGAGGAGCTATAGTTGTCACGGTGCGTGCGGGGAGATGAAGCGAGGACTCAATTGCAGGAGAAATGGTTATTTATTTTAATAATAAAAATGAAACAAAAGCAAACTCAAACCACCCCGAAGGGGAAAAACAGACAAGCAGGCTCAAAACTGCACTCCATGCAGACATAACACACACACAATGAGAAATGACGGATCAGCACAGGATGACAGACACCAGGAGAATAAATAGGAACCAAACGAGGAGGCTAACGAGGGAGACACAGGTGGAGCAACTAAAACAATAACGAGGTAACAAGATGGGAGGGGCCAGACAATAGACAGGAAAGAGCACATGGCAACAGACAAACACAACACAAGCCTCCCAGAACACAGTCATCTGGTGGCCCTCCTGGGCACACCCGCTGAAGACTGTGACAATAGTTTTATGATTGGAATTGAGAGGAGTTATAGTATTGTGATTGATCCAAGAGGAGTTATGATGGCATAATTGTAATGGTGGTGGAGTTATAGTATGATTGGAATTAGGGGAGGAGTTTTGAAAGTATAATTGGAATGAGGGGTAGGAGTTTTGATAGTATGATTGGAATGCAGGGAGGAGTTATGATGGTATGATTAAATGGAGGAGGAGTTAAAATGTGAATGGAAATGGGAGGAGTTATGATAGTATGATTAAATGGAGGAGGAGTTATAGTATGAATGGAAATGGGAGGAGTTATGATAGTATAATTGAATGGGAGGAGGAGTTATGATAGTACGATTAGAATGAGGGGGAGTTGTAGTATTAGGAGTTGTAGTATTAGAATAAGGGGAGGAGTTTTGATAGTATGAGCGGAATGAGGGGAGGAGTTATAGTATTATGATTGGAATGGAGAGGAGTTATAATATTGTGACTGATTGAAGAGAATTAGTTATGATGGCATAATTGGAATGGGGGAGGAGTTATGATAGTATGATTGGAGAGAAGGGAGGAATTATGAAATAATTAAATAAAGCATAACTGGTGCATGTTGCATTGCAAATACATGTTAAACTCACAACCCATGCAGAGATTGAGCTTGCTGCATTCTCTGTGACACAACCGAAAAGCATAATGAGCTGCTCACATGAACACAGTGCTGTGCTTCACTCCAAAACTCTGCAGCATGACAGAGTAAATGTTCTTAAATCACTAATGACTTTAAACCTTTTGCATTTTGATAAGTGCACTGCACCATATCACTATTTAAATTTTAGTTTGATTGACAGATGCTTCGCCAAGGCAACAGCACAAAACACAATGTTAGAGACTTTTTATATTGTTTAGACAAGTGTAAAATATTTTTGTTCATTATGGAACTGTAGTGGGACAGATTATGCAATGGCAGGCTGCCACAATAATGGGAAACACTGAAAGGAGGTATTATGAAAATGATGGCAGGAGTTATGGAAATTAAGGAAGCTGATATAAAACAAAGCATGAAGGACTTGCTATAGAATAGAATAGAATAGAATAGAATAGAATAGAAACAAAATGTCAAAATCTGAAGAATCCTCAATAGTGAAAGCTAAGAGAACTGGAGAGCATCTTTTTATTTTCCAGCAAGGCTTCTATTTCTCATGGCGCCATCCTTACTGAGGCCAGTGGAATTACACCGGGATATGGTTTGCAGTCAGTTGTGATTGACACTGGACAGCTCAGCTGAGGGCCTATGGGAAAAAAACTCAATTTGGAGGCAGAAAGGGAACAGAGACCCGGGAGCAAAACTTCTGAGACGCAGGAATGAAAGGAAGGCGCACCGCAAATCTGCTCGGAAAATAGCTTCTCCGATGGGTTACTCTGCTTCATGTGGCTGCTGAGATGTTGCTTTGTCAATTTAAATAGGGAGGAGACAATGTCAAATAAATAAGCAGACACATGCCTTGAACTCTCATCACCTTTTTCTCGCTTTCGTTTCCTCTGTCTGTATATAAATGCACATACAAACACATACAGTGCCAACTGAAAGTATTTCTTTTTTTATTTTCTTTTTTTTTTTTGGACAATGGATCATTAAAAATGGATCATATTTACAGCCAGTCACACAACATTACTTTTATTTTGCTTAATACATTTACAATGAATAGCATTAAAATTGTATGCATATATTTTTATATAGGATTGGTCTGAATATATGTCTAATTTCTGAGATTTTTAATTACATTTCTGTATATGAGAAATCATATATACCCTGCACTTTACATATACTGTATATCTTAAAAAGACCTTTCTAAATTTCTGTCTCATTTCTTTTCACAGTTCAGATGATTATTATGAATACAGCCATGGTATCAGCGGAGAATCATATGACTCTTACGGTAAGAGTTGTTTTTTTTTTGTTTCATAATACTTCTAGTTAGTGCATGAACTTTGAGTCTGTCTTTTGCCCAAAGAACCCAGAGCTCCTGCTGTACAGCTCTTGTCATAAATACTGCTGGCATTGCAAGGCTTTTGGTTGCAGTGTATTGTATTTACATGAACAGGCATTTACAATGAATGTTGAAGGGAGACAGGTTCGGATGCAGCAAAATAATCAAAATGCTGTCGGACACTCGCTCTGTGAAAGGCAAACAAGTTTGCGGTTACGGACACTGTAGGTACAGAATAGCATAAATATGGCAGAGATATCTGAAGAAGAATTGCAATTCTCTGAAACTGCTGATGTAGCTTTTGTAAGCTCATTGTCCAAGCAAAAAAGATAAGATGTGCCATCGTATTTCTCAGCAGCTAGAATATTAATGTGTGTGTGCTTTTAGTGTGTATGTACAGATGCATTTGTGGGCAGTTTCTCAGATTGATGCATTTGTGTGCATGTTTACAATTGTATTATTTATAAGAGATATTTGTAACAGAATCAAAACCTAGTTTTGTTCAGCATATAGTTTTAAAACTTTCATTTTATAGGTTTCTTCAGGTTAGTTTTATGTCCTAGAAATTTTTGTTATATGAAGGCTATGTTAAAACTTACCATGTCTTCATTTTTTTTTTCTGCTTTCCAAATGCCTACCTATGTATAGACTTTACTATTTATGTATAGACTTTACGATTTATGTATAGACTTTACGATTTTTATTTTATGTTTTATTCTTGATCCAGACCCAGATGTTACTTTTAAAATATGTAAATTCCTCATTAAAATACAAATTATCATAAAGACATTATAGATATGAATTGTTATTTTAATACTAGGTACTATGTATTATTTCTACATTTAAATTGTATATTTTATTATATAATTATAAATATAGTATTACATATTGTTATTTTAATACTAATTATTATTGATTAATATTATGTATTATATATACAGTGGTGGCCAAAATTGTTATAACGCTTGTCATATTTAAGAGGTTTCAGTTGTTTTGAAAATATAAAAATATTACAGTTAAAAGTGGATAAAATCAGTACGACTCACTTCATCTGATATTTGTTGTGCTCAGAGCAACCAGCTGCATGGTTCATGAACATTATGAAATTAAATCATGTTTTGGAGACAAAAAAGGTCAATATTTTCAGATCTGTCAGGGGTTCTAACAATTTCATTATAAATAAAATATGAATTATTATATTTTACAAACTATGATTTAAAAAAAGAGTAAAGGGGTAAAAAAAAAATCATCAGTGGTGACATTTCCACCTTAACAAAGAAATTGTCCCGTAATAAATATAGACATGTGATGTAAGTCTTTGTTTATTTATCTTACACCAGGTTCAAAAGTAAACCTTTCTAAGATTAAGAACGTCTCGGTTACATATGGTAACCCTCGTTCCCTGAAGGAGGGAACGGAGACGTCACGTCGGATGACCGACGAATTGGGATCGTCGAGAGTGACCGACTGAAAGGGAACTAGCAATAGCGGTGCTTGTGTTATCAAACTCAGTAAATAAATATAATAAAGCACAAGGAAATGAGATGTAACAATGTTAGATGGCTTGTTTGAACATGATAGAACTTTAAATTAGACTACAGAACTGATTTGACAAAAATGGAAATGGTTGTGTAATTGCATCTTAAAAGTGACTTAACATTTTCTCGTTGTCTTTCACATGTCGCTTTCCAGTCGTTTTTGTCACTTTGCGACCACATTTGAAACACACAGCTCTACACTGACACACACATAAGCAATCCATAACACTCAACTTAACACTTTTCCAGGTGGTACAACGCATAGACAGCTTGACAGTTCAAAGGAGATCTCCCTATTATCTGGCTGATGCACATCCTTGTTCTTTCTAAACGCAAGGACAGTGCGCATGAACCCTTTTCTTGAAGCCAGCGCAGGCTAACCTGAGATTGACAGCTCTCTAATTAAAGATTATTGGCTACGGCTCCCAGCCTGAAAAAAACGAGTGACTTTAGAGCAACGGCCTTTGTGCCTTCCTGCCCCTAAGAAGAGCTGAGAAAGAGCAAGATCACACAAAAGCTAGCATCGATAGCGCTTTCGTTCATCGACACGGACGCTCGTGAATGAGCTCTGCTGTTACGCTAATGGCGGCGGTAACCTCTCGCTCGAGGGCACTCCACTAAACCCCTTTCAAGTGGCTATTTGATCCTCTGCTGCAATTAAAGTTGTTTTGTTCTTTCTGAGGTGAAGGACAAAGGCAGGATAGTTTGGGGACATTTCTCTCTGATTGTCAGTGTTAGTTGGGCTAAATTATCAGAGGTGCCATGAGCTCGGAGAGGAAGATAGTGGATGGTGTCGTGACTCTTGGGCTTTGTTATTTTAAAGATTGATGTTGTTGTGTAAAAATCACATTTGAAGGTGCTTTGGATTGCTGCATGTTCGACAGCAAATCACTGTCAGAGTCCTCTTGGGAGGAAGAGCAAAGAACCTGTTTAACACACACTCACAAAGAAATTACACTCTACTGGCGGACAAGTGAATCTCACAGAAACACACTCAATGTTGCATTACAGCAAATAAATAAATAAAGCAATACATGCTAATTATTTCAGTATTTTCATACTTTCATATATATATATATATATATATATATATATATGAATTTTTCAAAAATGATGACTTGAATTTTAAAAGTTATAAGGGGCTACTGAAGAAGTAAAGTCATCATCAAAAGATTGATTATTACATTTTGGAAACAAGAGTAAAAACTTACTAAAAATTACTTTTTCAAAGTTAGTTAAGACAACAATGTAATAACACAAAATGTAAGTCAATAATGTAAGTCTACTTAATGCGAAAATCTCAATAATCCTGAAAACAAGCTTTATTTTTTTAAATTATTCGATTTTTGCATTGTGAAATTATTATATTTTATTAATATATTTCCATTCCATTGCAGTATGTCCAGATTTAATTCAGATATGAGGTTTTTTTTTTCTATTATTGTCTGATAGCGGATTTTCACTTTTTTTTTATTGTAATACATGGTTTTTTAAATAATGACAGCATACAAGTAAATTAAAGGCAAGTATTGCAGTGTTTTAATAATTTACAATTTAAATTGCATGTATTTTTTTACACTGCAAATGCATCACAATGCAAAATAGTCAAATTTGTTTTAAAATATGCTTATTTGTTTCATGATTCAGAATATTTTTTATTTCTTTTTGGGGAGAAATATGATCTGGGCATATTCTTGACAGGTTTTCGGCACGCCATCAAAACGTGACAATTCTAATATTTTCACCTCATTTCAAAATCTTGGTTATTCTGTAAAGCTTTTTAAATGTCAAGTTTCATTAAAATTACTGTAAATTGTCAATTTATCACATGGTATCGACCATGCAATATACACAACCATCACACATACCTATTTCATTGACTAAAATATATTAGAATATGCATTCAAACATGTCACTGTTAGCCTATGAAACATGCATTTGCGTGAAGGTCTCACAAATGTTGTTCAGCGTTTAAAGTGACGTGACATGTGGCCAAGTATGGTGACCCATACTAGGAATTAGTGCTCTGCATTTAACCCATCCAAAGTGCACACACACAGCAGTGAACACACACACACTGTGAACACACACCCGGAGCAGTGGGCAGCCATTTATGCTGCGGCGCCCGGGGAGCAGTTGGGGGTTCGGTGCCTTGCTCAAGGGCACCTCAGTCAT
>NW_015539968.1:271318-273091 GCF_001515605.1 Sinocyclocheilus anshuiensis
CGTCTGAATTGACCGTTTTGGGCAGTTAATCCAAATGACTAAAATTCCCAATTCAATTTCATCATTTCAGTTGAGATATGAGAGTTACCCCTGCACACTTCACTGTGCAATTCTAAAGCATTATAGCCCATATAAGCCTTTATACGGCACTAATGTTGGCTTTCCATTAGTATGTTATATAGCGCAGATGTGTTCAAAATAGCGACAGAGCATTTAAAAAACAAGAAAAGACTAAACCAAAGCATTGCTTGTGCAAGACAGCGGTTTTCGGCACATTGTGTATCCTTGAAAACTTGTTGTAATGCATTTTAAGTGCACAGCAAAGTGCTATGGTCATTTCTAAACCAAATACTGTTGACTAAAGATTAACTAGTACTGTTTTATAACACTATTAAAAGCCTAATCAAATGTATGCTGAAGTTTAAAAAGTGATAGTAATGAAAATGATTGTGGTACTGGTGGTGGCAGTTTAATACATTTCTGTTAAGAGCTATAATCTTTGTAAGCTTGTGTAAGCCCTTTAATTCTCGTCTCAGTTGATTATAAAATAAACTTTTTGAAAGAAAAAAATATCGTTGTGTTTGAGAGCACATTTTGTCCTTGTTTACTTTGGTAAAACTTCATAATCTAAACTAACATCTGCTGTGTATTATCATCAAAAGTGTAGCGTACAGTATCTTATGATGAGAACATAAAATGGAAAACAATAAATCCTTTAAGCTCACATAAAAGTGAAAATAAACCAAAAAGTATATTTGTCCCCTCTGAATTTCTAGTATTTCTTTCAAAAATTAATCTGATGCATGTAACTATTTTGACAGTAGAATTCAACTGAATTGCAGCCGGCACAATTAAATTTATTTGTAATATACCGTACCCAGCAGCTTGAAATAAATTTGCAATTATAAACTTACCTTATTATCTGTTCTAATTATTTCTACTTGAAAACACATGAGACTCTTCTGTGGTAAAGCATATGAAAGCTACTTTCTCGTAGAAGTTAATTATCCACTAATATATCTTTAATGGCAACTTTGCTAGACTCTATAGATACAGTACTGTTGCACATGGAAAGTAATTCCACATATTGTCATATTTTATATTTTAAGATTGAATAATGTAAGCGGTGGCTTTTTGACCTTGGTTCTTTTTTGGGGATTTCTGCTTGCTGTTTTTTGCTCTTTCTTCCCCCTTCTGGTCACATGACCGTCTCTATAGTCCACTAAACAGCCCGCCCCCACATGACCTCTAAATGACCCCAGCTGACCTCAGAGCTGATGAGGATGGCGGTAGCTGTATTTACAGGCCTTCCTTCTACAAGGTAAACAACCCGTCACAGTCTAATCTCATCTAAACTAGCCCTTAAACTGGATAAAACCAAAACAAACCTGTTCATTTAAAGCTGTTCTTGGCTTACGTTTTGCTGAGAAACTTAAATTAGAAGTACAATTGTAAAAAGATTAATAAATAGTTGTAATATTGCTTTAACAAATCATTATTATCACCAATTATTTTAGATAAAATGATAGATTTTTTTTTATGTGCTATAGCTTTAAATAAATGAATGTTTAATACTGACTTACTATAAGCTTTGTAAACCATTGCAGATTTGTGGTAAACTTGTGTTTGTTTGTGTCTTTTTGGTTTTGGTTTTGTTTTGTTTTAATCTACATTTTTCAGTTTTTAATGTTTCTCTTTTCTTTTCAGATTAAAATAGCTGGGCCTGAAGCCATGAAAGCCACTGATGCTCTTCTCAGATTGGTTAAGGTGAGC
>NW_015539968.1:273165-274905 GCF_001515605.1 Sinocyclocheilus anshuiensis
TTAATTATTTGAACTCTTAAATTCATAAAAAGTGAAAAGAACTGCAATTAAAATAAATGATTAGCATTAAAACGCTTAAAAATCTGTTATAATGTCATTTGGAAACTTGCCGCGCTGGGTTTTGAAACAGATCTATGTAAACACCCTTACAACAAATAATGCTACTCTTTAGCAGGAATATCTAGTGTAATCTGCTGTTCAGGGAACACAAACACTCACTCCTTCCCTGGATATGCTAGGTGTTCTCTAGTATTGTTGTAATATTATGAGACATTTGAACACAAATGAGGGGTTTACTGTGTAAACTAACAGAAGTCGCCTGACAGTGATGAGGAAAGCAAGAGTTCTATTAAGTGCGTCTGCTGTTAAATCCCTGCCTCGAGAGAGCAGACATGCTTTCCTCCAGTGACTGTCAACCAACAGCTTCCACGGCATGAGAGGATAAAGACATGAGAGAGAGAGACGGTTAGAGATCTCATAGAGTAATCCTATCAGAACAGCTGCTCTCTGTGGCACCCTCTGCCACAACACTCTGCCATATACCTTCATACGTATTTTCAGCATACGATGATTTAGGCTACACTATTCCATGCATTAGTCTATGCAAATGTGGATGCATCTGAAATTGATCAGTGGATGCATCTAAACAGAATGAACAGATCAGCTGCAGGTCTTCTATTTATTCCTTTTGTCTAGAAGTAAGGTACATAGGAGCATCTGAGTTTCAGCAAAGAACTTTTTTATCAATATTTGTGTTGTTGTTTTTCAAGGTTTTCTTAAACTTTTTTTGAATCGGGAACTGTTTTGTCTGCATCGCCACCAATATAACATGCTAGAGAAATGATGAAACGACGGCCAGAGAAACGGCTGCATAAATTGTTTTTTCCAGATTACATCCTGGTCCTACGTACAAAAGAAATGAGCAAACAAAAAATCACACAGGAAGATACCTAGGCTCTTTTTGATAGCGTACTCAGATGCTTAAAACCCAAGACATTTTCTCCAGCAAGAAATTGATTTTTAGCATCATAAACCTTTCAAGACAGGCCTACTGTGAACTACTGTGATGGTATGTGCTCCTCTACAAGCCATATCTCAGTCTGTTTCAGCTACATCTGATTTGCAATTAACTTCAAATGTTTTAAACTGGTTAGTGTTCATGTTTATTATTATTATTTATTTAATATTTTTTAATTAATTAAAAAAAATGTATATGTTTTTGTTGTTGTTGGCTGTTTCAGCTACATTTTAATTAATTTATTTATTTATTTACAATACAATTAACTTGAATAAAATGTTTTAAACTTGTGTTGCTATTTAATTTTATTTATTTTAATTGTTAATATTTTTAAATACTTTTTAATATTTTTAAGTAATTTATGTTTTTTTTTTAAATATATTTTTAAATACTTTTTCATATTTTAAGTAGTTTATAATATTTTAATTAAATAAAAAATTGTTTGGCTTTCAGCTTCATTTTTTTGTTTGAAAAATGTATTTATATCTATTTTGATATTAACCTACATTTTTTAAACAGGTTTAATGTTTATATTTTATTTTATTTATTTTAAAAGAAATTAATATTTTTATTTAGCAAGGATACATTAAATTGATCAAAAGTGACAGTGAAGACTTTTACATTGTTACCAAAAATAGCTGTTTTGAACTTTTGATTATCAAAGAATCCTGAAAAAAAAACAGTTTCCATAAAACTTATTTCTTTTCAACATTGATTATAAT
>NW_015539968.1:275071-282091 GCF_001515605.1 Sinocyclocheilus anshuiensis
AAAAAATCATATTTGACTTCTAGCCTTTGTTAGCTGTTTTGGCTACATTTTTATTAAAACTTTATTTAGCTAGTTAGTTAAATAATAATAATTTTATATGTTTTACATTTTAGCATTTAAAATATATATATATATTTTTTTTTTAGCTAGATTAAAAATAATTTTAATAAAACAATTTTTGTTATTTTTTTTAATTAATTTTATTAATTGATTGTGTGTGTGTGTGTGTGTGTGTGTGTGTATGCAAAAATCTCTCTCTCTCTCTCTCTCTCTCTCTCTATATATATATATATACTGTATATAGGTAGAGTTTTGCATCAAGTATACAGTCTTCTAAACCTTTAATTTCAAATTTTCAAATGCCTTTTTTTAGCTAATAACATATTTAACACTGAGATCTTTTTTTACTGATGATTTTTTTAATGTTTACAGAGAAAACGAATGTAAAATATACTTATGGAATCTAGGCCTCTGAAAAAGTGATTGAAGTCTATAATATTGTGGACCCCTGGCTATATGAGACGGACCCCTCAGTTGACCACAGACCCCATTTTAGGATGTTATATTATAGGCTCTTCAGATCAGCGTATTGGTTTCTACAGTCTTGAGGGTGCACTCATTGACACAGGCCGCCTAGCAACAATTGCCATTTGATTTGGTTTATATGATCCAGCTTTGATGGTTTTCATATTTTCTCTCTGTTTTAGGGATATTGGGCGGCATCATCTGATCTTGAAGACTAAAACTGTGCGGACGCTGCCGTAGAGAGCTTGTGCTCAGCCAGAAAAACACAATGAGCAGACTTAAAAAGTCCCTCGCGGCCCACAGAGGAGCACGCCGCTCCACAGGGAAGACTCAGTTTCTACTGGAACTTTCTGGAAAGGGCTTCTGAACCTCTGCGAGGTCACAAAGCGGCACACTAAGAGTGTTAATGAGCCAATAACGGATAGATGAGAGGTCCACCCTTCTCTCTGCGGTCCTCAGGGGAGACGTGCTGGGGAAACGCTGCTCTCACAGCTGCCTCAGACGTGCTATATACATGCATTTTGCAGCAGGCTGCACTGAGGGTGAACCCACTTCTGTCTGCTCACAGACTTCTGGGTAATGGGGGCATGTGTCATGTGCTAACACATTAAGACGGGGCTTTACTCTTCTCTCAGGAGTCGGGGAGAGAAAGACAGTCGGTGATATGTGAGTGGGAAAGACAGAGTGAATATGAGTACTACATCTATCACACAAAAATGAACATGAAATAGATCAAATGCACTTGTGATAAGTTCATTATGAGGATGTTGAATGAGTTCATCCTAATAAAGGAACTTTAATCTCAGCATCTGGTTTCCCATTAGCTCATTGTGTCTCATTTAACATGACTTTTTCTCCTGCTGGTCCAGTCAGGCCAGCTGTTAAGATTTGTAACAATTTATACATTATTTATTGATCATTTACTTTCACTTACTTTAATTTATTAGTTAATAGTTTATTAGTTATATTAATAGTTATATATATATATATATATATATATATATTAGTATATATAATTTTTTATATATAATGTAATATGTTGGCTGTTTAGCTACATTTTGTTTAAAATTCATTTTAATAAATTTGTAATAATAATCTTTCTTTTATTTTAATTATTCAATTCATGTTTATGTTTTTCACATCCAATTTTATTGTTTTTATCATATTTATTTTTATTGTTTTTAATTGTATATGTATAAAACTGTAATAAAAGCATTCTTTAATTTTAATAATTTATTTTATATTGATTGTTATGTTTATTATTTATAACTCGAGAGAGAGATGTTTTACTGTAGATTATTATTATTATTATTATTATTATATTTACATTAATGTAACTTAAATGGAAAATTGAGTGGTACTTTAATATAAGAAACTAAGTGGCCAATATATATGTTGGCTGTTTAGCTGCATTTTATTTAAAATTTATTATTTTTAATTGTATGTAATTTTACATAATTGATTTTAATTGTATAAAAGTGTAATAAAACCATTCTTTTATTTTAATAATTTATTTTTATTATGTTATTTTTTACTAGAGAGACAGATTTTTAATGTAGATATTTTATTATGATTATTATTATGATTATTATACAGTATATACATAAAATGGTACTTAAATGGTAAATGGAGTCGTACTTAAATATAAGAAACGAAAAGTGACCAAGACCAACCAAATTTTTTTTTCAGACCATGTGTTGAAGGACATATTCATAGAGTCATCATAATATCATGATTTTATACACATTATCTATTCTAAATAATTGTATTAATAGGACAATACTTGTTGTGATGGTATCTGTATCCTAAGAATTCATCTTCATCCATTGAATCATTCAGAAATGTGTTCTTTCTTTAGTTTGGAGCTGAACACACATATGAAACATATATACTGACTGCACACTCTGTGAAGATCATATTGATCAGGTTCACTTAAGTGTTGTTGGTGATGCTCACATGGGTAATCTATAGTATGTTTTACTGCATGTTCACGTATCACCATAAACACAGGCTCGTTTTCCTCGTCCTCTAGTTTCTATTGATCAGTGTGGATGTTCTTCACTTCTTCTGAAACAGATACAGTGGATGTGTACAGCTCTCAACCTGTTAATGGTTTTATGTGGTCTCATGAAACATTGAAAAGTGAATTTGAGAAACGTTGGGCGCACAGAGCACACGTCCACATGCCAACAGCACACATATCTATAACATCCCGCAGTTCAAGTCCACATGAAATCAAAATCCACTCCATTTACATTCATCCAATCAAATCCTGCCAAACTTATTTCCATGTTCTATATTTCTATGTTCTATATTTTGTTGTTGTAAAAGCGATTTTATGCTGACTTTGAGTGAATGTGACGTTCTGGGTTCTTTCCTGATTACTTTTAAAATCAGTTAAGTATTTATCAGGAAACAACTGACCCTTTGCAAAGACCCACCCTCCTTAGTTACTGTTGCTACGTCCAGCAAGCCATGGCACTCTCACGCAGTAAAAAATACATCACAGAGCAAAGAGGACACTGACAATACGCCGACAGACAAGACAAAGCAGGTTACTTTTGGTATGAAACAAAGTCTCAGCTTTCACATTTTTTTTTTTTCAAGAAATTCAAATAATAAATACAGTTTTGTGGCTCTTTGATGTGTTGTGACAGATCGCTGTAGCGCCTCAGTTCAAGTGACACGTAAACCGTTCATCTCTTCCTCTTTACTAGTTATAGCATGAAATAAACATGAATGAACATCAGAAGGTATCTTGTTTCAACCACAGAAAGATGTCAACCCACACCATTTTTCAAGTTCAAGTCCACCAACGTTAATCTACTCTCCTGTCTGGTTTGTTTGTCAGACGAAATGGTAGATTCTTCTTTATGATTGGTCAGATCACCTGTAAATCAAACTCTCGGTGAAGATTCTATTCTATTCTATTCTTTGTTACAACTTCCAGGAAATGCTGGTCTATGTTTATGCTTTGTCAAATATAAAAGACTCATATTTGACACAAATTTACCTGTGGATATTACTTATTTTAATAATTAAGTTCAATTAATGTATCTTTTCATGGTGGGTGAAAATTCATTTTCTATGCTATGCAATAGTATGCACAGCTTTTTTAATTACCTAGGCAGCTTTTTTCATTGCATTTATGCATTTCACACTTGACTTTTATTTGATAATTAAGTCAAAGTGTTTCTTGCTTTTCTTCTTTATTAAACCTCTGTGATTAACTTCAAAAGTTCCTTTGTGTTCCTAAGAGGCTGCAATCCGCAAAGATCAATAAACCTTTAGTGGAGTGTTTGAAGTTGGTTTTCTGGCAGAGAGGCTGTTTTTCACAGCGCAGCGGTGCATATGCACATTTAGCCAGCAGGCCGTCCTCTGTTTCAGTCAGAGGTCAGGATCAGGGCTGAGTCATGGCCTCATGTCTGTAATAGCACTGGTTTTAGTCACTGCATAATTAGCCTGCTGTTTGGTAAGGTCTAAACACACAGCGTTTATAAGGTGTCACGAGGCCTGCAACAATTATGGAGATCGGACCAGTTTAATAAAAATAATTATGATCATTTGCATAATTCCGTTAAATCATGTTAAGAGACATTTCCCCCCTAGATATTCTTTTTAATTTCTTTGTTTTCCTGTTAAGTGGTTGTCATCATAACATGGTACAAACACACACGCATCGAAAATGTTTAGAATAATTAAGATTCAGCATATTAGAATGATTTCTGAAGGATCGTGTGACACTGGAGAGATGACTGCTGAAAATTACTACAAAAAATAATGCTACAAAAAAAATAAAAAATAAAATTGCAATAGAACTTCACAATATTACTGTTTTTACTGTATGTTTGTATTTAATCTCTTTCAGCACCTCGGACAGCGACCGTCTCTCCACAGATCCACGGCGGGGTTGATAATGTAGTCTGAATGCATCTCATTCTAATGCTCAGACAATTGATTTACTGGCTTTTAAACAGCCATTAATTTCAAAATTGCATGTCTGTTAGTTAATTTTAGGTGATCTTGGGAGGTCATATTTAATATTGTATGTGTCTCTGCTGCTTCTGTCTTGGCTATTTATTTTTGTTTGTGACATTTTAATGTTTATTTACAAAATTTCTCAAGTGTTGCAATTCTTGGATTGAAAAAAGTCCATCTGTTGGTCTCTTTCTCTCTCTTCTTCTCTCTTTTTTTAACTTCATCACAGTGAAGCAAGCTTGAAGTGCAACTTCAGAGAGTTTATAGTTTTGAAGCATATGATTTACTGTTCCTCATTCGCTCATCAGAAAAACTGAAGAAAGTGTTTGAAATATCAATCGGAATACGTGTTATTTATTTGGCATATGCATTGAAAAAAAAATGCCTTCAAAACGTTCTTGCTTTGATCATTTGTGTCCCCTGATCTGCCATAAATATGCAATAATAATAATAATGCATGATCAACTTTATGGTGTTTAACATTATGACAGTTTTTGTTCACTAGGATACGATGTAGTACACAATCATAAAAATATTTAATATTTTAAAACGAATTAAATATGTTGCACTGCCTCATCATTTTTAAAATAAAATCCTTAAAGCAAATGTACTTTGAGCCCCCTACAGGAATGGAATTCGCTGTCGTAAGTGGATAGCTGTACACTTGCATTTGTTGCTGCCGTAAAGCATCTGCCCTTTTCGTGGAATTTCGTACCCACTCCACCAAACTCAGTAAATTTGACAATTATGTCATTTAGCTCAGTTTTCCCCAGTGTTCACTATATGTAGGCCTATGTCACAATACACAGTTTAAGGTGAAGCACATTAAGTTGCTGTGAGCGAGCGCTAGATAATCTGTCAGTTTTCCTCACGTATTCTTTCACATTTGACTCAGCAGATTTAGAGACATGGGCATACTGACATTTCATTTCTCCCACTGCTACTCCATTCTGTGTTCGTCTTCCTCATCCTCAAGAAGAGAGGTCAAAGTTTGTTTCACTGTTTGCCGGGATTTACAACATCCTCACTGTGAACTTGTCAGGAAATGGCATGAACTTTCTGTCTCAAGTATTGACAAGTTCCAATCTTTTCATCTAAAGCTCTTGACTATGACCCAGGTCATTAGGAAAGGAGTTCAATTTAAAAGGAGATGAATGGTTTCACGTTAAGCCATGTTGCATGATTTAAATAGACCTCAAAGAAACTAATAAGCCTGGGAGTCAGAGAAGAGAATAAAACACATACACAGATTTGGGGATCACGTGAACCGGCTTAGTCTCAAAGAGATAGCGCACATAATTTATTGTAGTGAGAAAGACAAAATTGAAATGTATGGCTAGGTTTTTTTTATTTCTTTTCTTTTTTTTAATTATAGAGATTAATTCAAATAACGGATTGTATATGCGTTCATAGAAATGCAACATAAATAGTAACATTAACTGAAGTGACAAAGGTCACACAGAAAGTAAAAATGAAAATATAAGAATGTAAAAAAAAAAAGACAATCCAACATAATATAAACACATACAGCCATATATACACACAGCTATTATTATTTAGATTATATTTATTTATTTATTATAGCCCATTACCTTTACGTCTCTTCCTTTTTGTCTTTATATGGAATGTAGGCCGCAACGCTTCCACTTGCAGCAAATGAAACAGTTTGGCGTTGCCAACGCGCCAGATTTAAATTAGGCCTTCAAGGTTCTCGCTGAATAGCTTGTTAAATTGCATAGTTTCCTTACACAGTGGTGTCATATGACTTGGAATGTAGCGCACGGAGTCACATAGATTACATTTATGACGGTTTTATGGTACTTTTGGTCCTTTTGGAGCTTGTCGTCATCTGTCCGCGTCCACCTGCGTTGTGTGGAAAAAAGCAACTGTAAACATCTGCTTCACGGAAAGAAGTCATCCATATGTCAAAGACACGAGTGAGTAAAGGATGCCAGAAATGTATTATTATTATTATTGTTTTCTTTTTAATATATACCAGCTAACCCTTTCATTGTTTGTGTGTAACTGTATAGCTTTTATGTAGAGACATCAAAGTTGTGTGCAGTATGTTCTAGCTTCTGCGACTGTACATGCATAATATAAGAACAAACCTCTGGAGTTACCTTTAAATATGTTGGTTCCGTGCAGCATATATACACTTTAATTTAGATATTCTAACATATCCTTGAAATAGAAGACATCCAGAGTTTATTATTTCTTAAAGGGGTCATATTATGTTGCTAAAAAGAACATTATTTTGTGTATTTGGTGTAATGAAATGTGTTTATGCGGTTTTTACACGTTGCGTTGCATCGCGCCGCGCCGCATAAACATAAAACCATGTCTGCATTTGTGATCGGAGAAATGACAAACTGCAAGTGCTACTCTACACCGCCCAAAAAACTCGCTTTTGAATCGTCAATGGAAAATTCTTTAAATATAAAAAACTTACTTACAGACTGTGAGTCAGAACAGCCGGCATTGTAGTCTACTCTACCAGGATCAGGAAACAGTCCT
>NW_015539968.1:283468-308813 GCF_001515605.1 Sinocyclocheilus anshuiensis
AGAGAAAGAAAAATTGAAATCGCATCATATGACCCCTTTAAAGCATTTGCATTTCATGACCTGATAGTCAAACCGCCATAAAGCTGCTTGGATGTGCAATTAACCTGACAGGATGATGAAGGTGTCCATATTGTGATGAGTTTATCTGCTCCGAGAAAATATACAATATGAGGACAGTTAAGTACAGAATGATGGATAATGCAGCATGAGAAAAACAAGCCTTAGAAGCCATAAGTGAAAGGTTTTACTAGTCATGCGGGGACACATGCAGGATAAGTATAGTAAACTCCAATCTGATTGAAATCAAATAGATCTCCATTAAAATAAATGTGTTTTCTGATTATGTACAGTATGAGAAATAGTACGTATTTTCTGTCCTGTAGTGTAGAGTTTCTACTCAAGATATTTTCTAGGATTTATAAGTGTACAGTAGTTTTCTGTGTTATAGTTTGTGGACACAGAGATGATAAAACTATACGAAAAAGCCAATTTCCACCATGGGATAAAAACAATAAAAAAGGTAATTGCAACTTATTTCACATTTTTAACTTTTTTTCTAACTATCAATTCTGACTTTGAGGTATTACTTTGCAATTGTGAATTTGTAACTCGCAATACAAAGTATAAACTTGCAATGTACTGCATGACGTGACTTTTGGTAAATTAACTATTGTCACACTGAACGACATTTTAGTGGCATCTTCTGTAAATCATGGCAAGAAGAATCATATGATATGATTATGATTAGATTTTTTTTAGAAAAAAAAAAACTTTTATTGAGTCATTGTCTGCTGTGTATTTGTAAGTGGATATACAGTAGTTAAGTGTTAAGCAAAGATATCAGTTTTCTCGTGGCGGTTTGTGAGCCGTGAGTGAGTCATGTCATCCGGTTATGGTATGTACGTCTCTCAGGAATGCTAATTTGGCAGATATGCTCCTGTGTCCTTGTTTCTCAAAATAATTTAATGACGAACCCGTAATGACTGGAAAATGTGAAAAGGCCGTCAACTCTTGATGTGGTCCTTTAGACTGCTCTCGATTACACAGAAGAATAACACAGCTGTTGTTGAATGTGATGCTTACATGGAACGATTTTTAATTAAAAACGTTAAAAAAAATCATGGTCAAATGTTCCTGATGCAATGAATCATTAAATATGAACTGTTTGAGTGCTTAATCAAGAATTTTAGGCAAATTGCTGTAATGCATGGCCTCAAGTGGTGGATTGCTTTAATAAAGTGCACTTCAATGTTTAATATTAATATGAAAAAAACTAATCAATTAGATTTGTTTTTGTTTTCTGAGTCTTTTGATAGGTAATTACAATCTGGCCTCATGTCTAGATTTGTCTTGAGCAACTTTTTGCCTGCTTTTATTGTCTATCAAAACTAGGAAGGACGTGAACAGAAGGGGGCAGGGAAAGGGAAAAAAAAAGATAGAAAAGTGACTTATTAAACCCGCAGTTTGATATGACCAGTTCACTTTGCCGGAAGCTGTGAGCTGTTTTGGCACTGGCTTTCGGAAAACAAAACAAGAGGGGCATTTATTCTTCAAAACGAGTTAATGAAGAAATGTGGAGGCAGCGTTCGGCTGCTCAATTAGGAAAAAAGAAAAACAAGATGGGATTTGCAGAACTTGAGAACACAAGGCTGATTTTCAAATACAGCAATTTTGTGCCGTGCGCTGAAATCAAATTATAACACTGCTTTGATTTTCATGTTTGCGGCGTGGTGTTTCTTGTCTGCCATGTGGTCTATTTGGTCATGAATTAAGGTAATTGTGAGGTTCGTCTGAGTTTATTTTTGCTGCAGATTTGTTCTGCATTTGTTTTGTTCTTTCTGGCTCTTAGAGCTGCGAGGAACAGTGAGCTTTTTTCCACACTGTGGGTTTTCGCAGCATATCAATCCTGCCTCCGCATTTCAGCATGTTGAAACCACTGCTTACACGGCCTTTGCTGTCCATGATAGGGAGTCAACAGTGACAAACCGGAACGTTTGACATTACCCTTGACCAAGGACTCGAAAACCCCAGGAAAACATACACACACACAAACACCAAAGTGCTCCCTGAAACCTGCGCAATGTGCTAATTTCCCTGTGCTCTCATTTCCTGTCTTCTCTCTCCTATTTCTCGTTTTGAATATCACTGACCAACATTTATGAAGACAGGAAGAAGGGTGTCAACCTTGCAGTGTTAATTTTGACAGCAAATTCTGATTTAGTTTTAGTCATAGTCTTTTGACTAAAATGCCATTTAGTTTTAGTCATATTTTAGTCATCTGAGTACTCGCGCGCTGTCAGATTTATCCATATGTCTGCTCTTCTCTTACTCCCACATATTGACATTTTTTAACGTTTTATGCGACGTGCAGCAAGTGTATCTTAGCTTATGTCCCGCCGGTTCATATGTACGCATCTAACCTCCGACCCACGCAGCAGATTCGTTCTGAATGAATCTCTTCCCAAATCGTCCCTCCCTAACATTTTCGTCTCGTTTTTGTTTGTTGACAAAAATGTCAATAGATTTACATCATAGTTTTTGTCATTCAAAAAGAGTTTTAGTTCGTTATCGTCTCGTTGTCGTCGGTGAAAAGAAATGTCGACGAAAATTATGTCGAAAATTATTTGTCAACGAAATTAACACTGCAACCTTGTTAGACTGCAAAATTAAAGTTGCATTGTTTCAAAGTGTAAAACAGTTGTTTGTAGCAACAGATCATTCCTTCATTATTGTGACATACATTGGAGTGTAACAGATTATCGAGTAAAAGAAAAAATGTAGGGTGGAGACTTGGTCATGTGCTTTGGTTGTTGAGTGGATTTTGGCGTTGCATTCCAAAGTAGACGCAGATGAAAGTGCGCTTGCAGTACACAATATAGACAATATATGCATCATCTTTTACTCTCTGAAAGCCTGCATCGAACTGTCTTGTTTAAAAACAAATCTGCAGTAAAGTAAAGCAATCAAACAGTGTTTCACTGACGCGATCTGGAGCCCTTTCCTAATGTTACCCTGTGTCCGGATGCGAGGGGCGCGACGCATCTAAAGACAACAGAACGTATTACAATCAGTGATTCTGTCTACACTGGATGTGGCACGGATTGACATGACAAATCCCCGACAGTAAACTGATGTCTCATTCTATTTCTGACGTACTCCATGCGCTCGTGCTTCTTTGGAAACTAAAGAGAATTGGATCTGCAAAGTGATGCAACAATGCTTGCGTCCGATGTAGATATGGTGTTAAGATCACAAGGAAGGCAGTTCAACGACTGTGTTTTTTCTCGACTTACACTACACAACGTCTTGTAATCCTTGGAGGCATTTCTATGGGTTTGTTGATGGTGTAATGCTGTATTGGCATCTTTCTAGCATTTCCTCTCCTCCTATTACATTTGTAATCAGTGGGTGGGGCTAAAGAGGCAATAATGTAGAAATAGCCATTGATTATCGGCAGAGGCGGTCTTTCATCACACTCTGACATCATAATGTAACAAATTCCAAAATAAGTCGTTTTACCTACTTGGTTTCAGTAAAATTTTTTGAATTAGAGGATTAGTTCACTTCCAGAATTAAAAAATCCTGATAATATACTCACCCCCATGTCATCCAAGGTGTTCATGTAATTTTTTTTTTCTTCAGTCGAAAAGAAATTAATTTTTTTAAGGAAAACATCCAAGGATTTTTCTCCATATAGTGGACTTCAACAAGGACCAATGGGTTGAAGGTCCAAATTGCAGTTTCACTGCAGCTTCAAAGGGCTCTACACAATCCCAGCTGAGGAAACTAGTGCAAGATGAGCATTTGTGGTTAAAAAGTATATTACTTTTTATTTTAACTTTTTTTAAAGGGGGGGCACAGTGCTGTTTCATGCATTCAGAGTTGTTTACACTGTTAAGGAGTTGGATTCTCATGCTAAGCATGGACAAAGTTTCAAAAAACAATTTGGAAGTATTTCTGTGCCAAAAACCTTACCTCCGGGTTCGTACAAGTTTCGGAGAGTTTTTTTCGATCGTGGCTCTTAATGACGCAAACGAGGGTGGAACTCCTTATATGGGCATTTCTCCCGGAAGCACGCACCCGCGCACGCATCGACCAGAGCAAGAGCGAGATCGCGCCCATCAACGGGCTTCGTCCGGCGGCAGCGCTGCACGCGACTTGCTCGGGAAGAATATTTCCAATCCAAAGAAGTGTGTTTTTTGGTTGTAAGCAGGGACGCGGGAAGTAGGGGTGTTGAGGGGGCTGCAGCACCCCCTGTTTTCACATGGTTGCAAATGCAACGCCAAGTTTGTTCATTTAAATTTATTCAGTTTTAGCATTTAATAATTTATTTGTAATGATCTCTGAAATGTAAATTGTAAGTGGGCTATAATAAACCCATGTTTATCTTTATAAACATGATTAATTTTACTTGTGATGTTTTCTATATGGGATGATTAGCCTAATCCTCATGAACACATGACGCATGATTCAGAACTGTAGATGGTAAGTGAAACTACATCAAATGTCTGTTTTGTTGGCATTCGGCGCCCAAGCGCTCGTCACTCTTTAACTCCGCCTACGGCGTGCCTCCAGGAGCTTGGCTTTTTTCAGAGAGAATCATAAAGCTGTATCTTTCTTTTATAAATATGATAAAACTAAAGACTTTTTGGAGATATGAAGGATGCAGTACTACTCTATAGGTACTCAAGATTAACATGAGATTGGGTGAAACTGTGTGTGTTATGCCCCCTTTAAGAAAATGACAGACGTTTCTCTAGATAAGAGCATTATTCCTCAGCTGGGATTGTGTAGAGGCCATTGAAGCTGCATTGAAACTGCAATTTGTACCTTCAACCCATTTGTCCCTGTTGAAGTCGACTATATATTTCCTCAAAAACCTTAATTTCTCTTTGACCAAATAAAGAAAGACATGAACATCTTGGATGACATAGGGGTGAGTAAATGATCAGAACATCTTTATTTTGGAATTGAACTAATCCTTTAACAAGAAAGTTTTGAGTTCTGAAAATTACGGGATGTTTTTTTAGTACATTGACCTCTTATATGTCAAAAAGATAAAGGGAAATTTGATTTATAATAACTATATTTTTAATAATCTAAATATATAACATAAACAATGCTTCCATGAAGTAATAGTTCATTACACTGTTTAAATGGCGTTTAAAAAGATGGCATATCAGTATAAAATTGAATCAACATTTGTTTACTGGTGTGTGTTTATTGGCTATTGATTTTTAGAGCTGTAACTCTGTGTATAGTTTCATTTATGTGGTGATTTGTTACATGTAACTTGATCACTGTAATGTGAAGCAGAAGAAATGTCCATTAAATGCCCATTAATACCGGAGACTAAGTAAAATGTAGCCTGATTTTGTCACCTCTGAATGAGAGATGAGAGATAACCATATCATGCTAATTACCAACAACAACAAAGCCTCATTATTATTCCCCGCATGTAGGGTCTTGCAAAGTGATGAGCCGCCGCATCTGACATCTCCATCATTACATTTGACTGACTCTCATTTCATTACCTTTGGTGTTCATGTGGTCGAGAAATTGCGCTTGCATGTAAAAAGTCTTGCCGTCAGCAGTCCCTGCTCTTTTGAGAGCCTCTCTTTAGCTCTGAAGGGTGTCCGGGATAATGGTGTTCGCCAAGACTAGCTGCGAGCAAACACAGTGTGTGCTGCACGCAGAGACAAACACCGACTACAGCATCTCAAAATGAGTTCACACCCTCAATTTGATACCTGCTATTCAGTTCTTCATGAGAAGCGCTGCAATATGCCGCTCAATTTTAAGTGTTGTCGTGTTGTGTCTTGTCGTTGTGGCCAGAATGTGGGAGTTTTACGGGAATGTTATTGCTAATATTCATATGCAAACTACTGCAGATGACTCTAAATAGACAAAAATGCTAATTTCACCAACTTTAAAATAGCTTGGATTTATTTAACCTGAGCTATATTACATTATCAGCCCAGCATGTTGTACTGTTATTGTCATCACTGATGAAGAAAGTCATGATGGGGAAAACAATTGTGGGGTGCTTGTGAATTTAATTCATTATAAGACTGAATGTAAGCAAGCGGAGATGGGCTATTTTCTCCCAGGATGATGCCCTGCCTCTGTGGCCTTAAAAGGATTCACTTCATGAGCATAAAGCTGTTTTGTAACTTTCGACAATTAGGACGTGCAATTATCTGTGCATGATGGTGTTTTCTTTGTGTCTTTTACTGTCTCCTTCTTGACTCTTCCTGAAATTGAGGAAACTGGTGTCGTAACAAATTCCTAACTCTTAACTTTTGATTTTAGCCTTTTAAAGCAATGAACAAATTTGGCATGCATGCATGCATAAATAAATAAATAAATGCATACATGCGTACATACATACATACATAAATAAAAAAGGACAATAAGTTGTAGATTTCTTAACTATAAACTCTGAAAGTAAAAAAAAATATATATAATTTAATCATAAATGTAATATACTAGACTTTTTTTCCAATTGTGACATTATTTTCAGGACAATTATGCACTTTAAAAAAAAATTTGAAATAAATTTATTTTAAATTAAAGTCAGTACAACAAATGCTAAAATGTTTGTATAAATACTTAAATCATAATTTATTACTGTTTTTCTTGTCACAGTAATGCCACTCTATGTATTGTGCATTGCAGTAAAAGTGCATTACAGGGAATAGTGGGATAAAATGAGCTCGTCACAACAAAAAAATATATAATTTAATCATAAATGTAATATACTAGACTTTTTTTCCAATTGTGACATTATTTTCAGGACAATTATGCACTTTAAAAAAAAAATTGAAATAAATTTATTTTAAATTAAAGTCAGTACAACAAATGCTAAAATGTTTGTATAAATACTTAAATCATAATTTATTACTGTTTTTCTTGTCACAGTAATGCCACTCTATGTATTGTGCATTGCAGTAAAAGTGCATTACAGGGAATAGTGGGATAAAATGAGCTCGTCACAACGCAAAACCTTACGAGTGTTTCTTTTGCAAAATATAGTGAATTCAGGTTAATTGGGACACATTTTCCCCCAGTCAGCTCAATGCTAAAACATGTCCCAATTTACCTCAATTCACCCCTTTGCTTTTTCCTTTTAATTTTTGGGGTAAATGTCCTGGACTCCTCTTTATGAGATCCTTCCAAATATGGGAATATTATTTCAAAGTTTGAGTCACAAAAACCCCCACAGAGTTACAGACGTTGAAACAAAGCACTCCCCGGTCTCGTCTATACCATCAGTCCTGTTGTGTTTCTTGCCCGAAGGCGAGCATGAGATGGAGAGCGAGAGAGATGCCTTCCAGCAGAGCATAAAAACGACTCCCTTCCCTCCAGGGCCAATCTGTCTGCGAGCCAACCCTCAGATTCCCTTTAAAGAGGTCAGAGGTCAGTGTCAGACTCAGCCCAAGGCTTTTTGTAATGTCTTCACATGATCTGACATCTTTTGCCGTTTGATATGTGTCCTGTCAAATCAACTTGTGCAGTATGAATGCTTACAGATGTATAGATCTGAGTAAAACCTAAAATGAGCCTTTATAACTTGACAGTTACATGAATTCCAGAGGCAATGTAGAAAGTAGCAGAACAATTTGACATCTAAGCATAACAAAATCATGTATTAAGTTAATGCAGTATGTGAGACTGTATACTGTCACAACAAAATATTTCTCTGTGGCTGTTGTAACCCCTGTTAAGCCTCTGTTATCTTTGGACTTTATTTTGGAGCTTTCTGTAAAGCCGCGGTTATCTTCGGACATCATTTCCTAGCATTCTGTTTAGCCTCGGTTATCTTTGGAAATCGTTTCAGAGCATTTCATAAAGCTTTGGCTATCTCCGGAACTTGTTTTGGAGGATTGCATGGTTGGACTTCATATCTGCACATTCTGGAGAGCCTTGATTATTTTAAATGTCCTTTTTTAAACTTATGACTCAAGTTGTTCCCAAAATTACACATAGTAATAGTACTAATAATAATATTTGTTATTTGTTATTTTTAATAATAATTTAACATGAAAAATTTATTTTTAATTATATTATAGTTTTTATTTTAATAATGTCATTAAATATATTTATTTCAGTTTCGTTGTTAAAACTCATATACATTAAATGTATTTATTAAATATATTAATGCCTATTTGTAAACATATTAAATGTGCATATTTTTGTTTCATTGTTGATTGACTGGGCCACAAGCCACAAGTATTTTATAATATTTAACCATAATCCAATAATATTATTTAATTTTATTATATTTAATTAATATGAGTAAATGAATATAAATCTGATTAATATAACCAATACGAATATTATTTATTATATATGGTAATATAAATATGAATTATATTTAATATTTATTTAATGATATTTAGTATTAAATATTTGCTTCATTTGAAATTAAGCTAATTTGATATGTTGTTATAGAGGAAGCCTGTCTGTAACCAGCAGCTTTAGGAGTGTTTCAAACCTGTTTCAAAGCCACCAATGCATATTCAACCTGTACAATGCTGAGATAATATATACCTAGGCTATATATTGGGGCAAATTTGAGCTACTATACCATATATAAGCTATACTGTGTGTGCAATGGATCTCAGATGGGGAGGAAAAGAAGAGATTTATGATACACAACAATCTATTATGGAGCTGAACATAACGGCACAATCTAAGGGAGGAAATGGGCTGGAAATTCTGTTCTTCATGCTGCAGTGATTCATCCTTCTGAGGGAAAGACCTCCACATCATGAGCCTAAACTGATCTGGAATCAGAGAGATAAATGGTGATATTGTGACTCCTCCATTGTAAATTGGACTAATGAGATCACTGTGAGCTGGTCAAGAAAAGGAAATGACATAACCTGTCATGTAATATTTCAGTACAAAATGACAGCAGATGACATGGAATTAAGACAGATTTACTAATTTGACATTAAAAAGCTCTGTCAAAGCTTTGTCTTCATTTTTTCCTCCAGAGATAGTCTGGACATTTTTTACCTTCATGAAAATGTTTAAATAACATGAGACGGGCTATCCAGGCATGTTTCGCCTAACCATGAATAACACGATTTTCCTGAATGACCTTTTGGGCGTTTTTGTTCCTTAATTTTACCCTTTTTTCCCCCTCATGTGTCTCATTTCCCTCTTTGCCACCGGCCGTCTCTCTTTCTCTTGTTCTGTCTATTTTCCCTCCGCTGAGAGCTGTGCATTGACACAGTTCAGCCTCGGGGGTGTAGCTTGGTCTGCAGCACTCCTCTATAGCTGGTCAAGGTTGTACTGAAAACCTAGTGTCTGCATTCCCATAATCCTTAGCGAGCAGGTTACCAGGAGCTATTTTCATTGCTCTTTCTCAGCTCTACTCCTGGTATTCCTTACCAAAACACTGACCTCTTTGTAGTCGGGGTGGTTAAAGATTGCAGACTCGAACCTAGAAGTCTGATCCTTGAGAAAGATGCTTAACCTCAGATTGCTGCAGGGGTCTGAACTGTACTAAATGTTGCATTTGATTAAAGGAATAGTTCACCCAAAAAGAATAAAAAAATTCCCTCATGCCATCCAAAATGTAGATGAGTTTGTTTCTTCATCAGAACAGATTTGGAGAAATTTAGCATTACATCACTTGCTCACCAGTGGATACTCTGCAGTGAATGGGTGCCGTCAGAATGAGAGACCAAACAGCTGATAAAAACATCACCGTAATCCACTTCACTTCAGTCCACACAGCTTTTTACAAGACGTTAATTGATGGACTGGAGTCGTGTGGATTACTTGTGTGTTATTGTATTATAAAAAACGTACAGTCCCCAAACTTTTGATTGGGAGTGCATATTACAGCAATACATTATTATTTTACAGTAGCAACTACTGTAGTATCTATAGTACTTTGTGTAAACTATGTTGTGGCAGAATGGAATCCGATCGCCAACTGATTATTCATTTTATATTATGCTGTTGACCAATTAGAAGAAGTGGATACTTTGTGACGAACTATTTAAGGAGGGGTATTTTCATGTGAACGGAAGAGGAAGTGAATGGAAGAACCTGAACGAACGTGAACGGAAGTGACTGGTGACGTGTGTGCTGTGCGAAGTCGCGAAGCTATGAAAATATGTGCTGCTGACTGAACAATGGGAGAAGTTCTGTGCTCTGGTATGAGAAATGAGTCCGCTTGGGAGGAAAACGTGAGGTGAAAGAGCGTGCAGTGACCAGTTTGTGTGGCTTATGCTTTCCTGGGGTTGGATGCCGTGACGGGGTGATCGAGAGTGCAGCTGGGACATGCAGACGCAAACTCTCTCTTTTGGCTGCCAGCAAAGGTGCGTGCCTGGGATTGTGCCTCACCGAATGTTCTCCTGGTCTGTGCTGCGAACTAAGCTCTAGCTACTCACCTGATACTTCATCTGAGGAAGACAGCGGCACCGGGTACAAACTGGACGCACACACATTACATGCACACACCACGCACATCAAACAAACAGACACGCCACCCCACACATACATGTAAGCATTTTTTTTTTCTTCAGTTTGCTTTGCTTTAACATAAAAAGGAAAAAAAAAAGTTTGAACGCGGAATTGAGTTGTAAATTCCATAAGTGAATGGGTTTGCTCTGACGAAGTTATTCTTCATTTATGTTTTGGGTGGTTGTGTTCAATCGTGACTGAGACTAAGCGCATACCGATGTATGGGAAATCGCCAGTGAGCAAATGTCTTAACCGTGATAATTGAAGCTAAGTGTTATGTTTTGCTGTGTTGGGGTATGTGATTCTTGATGGGTTTTCTAAAATAAATTTGCAAATGAATTTTTTTTTTTTTTTATTTGATTTTGCTCCCTTTCAAGTCCTCCATATGTACTGGTGGTTTTTAATGAGCTATCCGGAGTTAACCTATTGACAGGATTAAAGGCCTGTCTGGTGCCCGAACAAACAAATAAAAACTTTATAGAATAAATTGAGATTACATTTTATAAAGTTGAGCTGCTACCACCATTACAATGTGTACTATGGTAAATGTTTGTAAGGGGTTCTAATTCTCAGAACAACCATAATATAAAATGTATTTCCCTTTTTTTTTTTTTTTTTTTTTTTTTTTTTCTTTCCCCCTCATTTCTGTGTTTGGATTGAAATGTGTTTTTATATTAATGCAGTTCATTTTATAGCACTTCAAGAATAGCTTCCTTTAATTAAAGCCATATCTCACTAGGGGTCAAGAAACCAATGACACATTGGTCCATTTACCATTTTTATGTTTTAGATTTTTTTTTCAACCTTGTTTTCTCCTATAACTCACAGCTTAATTTCTAAAGCGTCTCTCCCAAAAGCTTTGGCATATTCCCTTTAGAAGGCCTTTTTGAGGTTCCCACGTGTGGCTCCTCACATCAGAGCTGTTCACGCCTCCTCTCGCCTCTGTCTCCTCTGGGGATTTACAGCGGTTTCTTCTGTCTCTGCTCTTGATCACACGAGGTGGTGAGGTCTTCATCGCAAAACCTAGAGGATGGTATGAAAAGAAACGTTGAAAGGTTCTAAGAAAGGCTGGATTGAATCCAGACCAGCTTTAAGGAGGCAGTTGAGGTCACATCCGGCGAGACTCTACTGTGCTGGGGTAAAACGGTTCAAGGGAATATTAGAGCCATATTAATGTTATTCTTTATGTGTCTAAATGCAAGCTCTAAGCCATGTGAGGCTTTGTAACCATAATTTTACAGGCTGTTGTAAGGCTTATTGCTTCTATAAAATAACAGCAACAACACTGCACTCTTAAGAATAACGGTTCTTTATTGGCATCCGTGGTTCCATGAAGAACCTTTAACAACCTTGGAATATTTCCATTCCACAAAGGGTTCTTTATATATAGTGGGAAAAGGTTGTTTAGATTGTTAATGTTCTTCACTCTAAGAATTATTATTTATTTATTTTTTTCTTTAAGAACTGTTCACTGAAAGACTTTAAGGCATCACTGCTAAGGCCCCCTTTTGCAACCTTTTGTAACAGTGTACAAATTGTTCATTAGTGTAAATTTAGATCATATTGGATATATACAGAGTTAGAGCAGAGTAGGAAACTTCAAATAAAGTCCTTTCTCATTGAAAACCCATTAGCAAAAATTTGCATTGTTGAAAAATGGGCTTTGAATATCATTTTATGTTGGCTTTATGACACTGTAATTTAAACAGCTCAGATCTCAAAGATGTTCACTCTTTCAAACAACACACAAATATTAGGTAAACAGATTTGTTGATTTATTTTGAAGGATTAGTTCTACAGTAGATGTTCTGTGACTCTTGGAGGATTGATAGATTCACATCCCCTACTCTTCATTTGTAATCAGTGCAGACTCTCAATCTAGTTTGTTACTGATATTAATTTAGATTAAACGGAGTAAAACTCATTAACATGACTTTAGCTGTCAACTCTCAAAAATGAGTGAGTGTGCGTGTGTTATGGCATATGGTGGTTAATGGATTTGTGTACATGAGTGTATGTAGCCTAGGCTGTAATATGTTTGTGTATGAGCGGTTTGCATGATGTGTATTTGTCTATTGTCTAATAACGTGTTAGCATTTAAATAACATTGGAGACATTATTTTATTAGAAACTCAATTTCTAGAGTTTATATGGATAATGACATCTATCAATGTTTCAAACAATGATTTGGATAATGTATTCTGCATTTTTTTTAATGAAAGAACTTCCGGTAGTTTTAGTGTATAACTGCATTTTTTGTTTTGTTTTGTTTTGTTAGCAGTAGTCATTTGAGCTCTTAAGTTACATTGATTGGAATAGTGAAATACATTTTGAAGAAATGAGAGGTCGACCGATGTATCGGTTTTGCCGATTAATCGGCACCGATAGTTGATTGCTGGAACTATCGGTTATCGTCAAAAATCCATGCCGATAGTTTTCCCGGGTTGCGTCCATTGCTGGAGCGGCTGAGAAGGGTTTGCTGTCATTATACTGTGCGAGAGCGGCCTCTAGTGGTTGAAATCACTGAAAGCACATGCTATTTATTTAGACACGTGATACTGCATGCTGAACAGAGCAGGAAACTTCAGACGTGGATTTAAATGCAGCTGACAGAAAATCCTGCCACGCCACAGAGCGCCATTCACATAGTTTTCCATAAACTGTTTTAGACCGCTGCTCGAGTTGAACGCGATGCGTCCGGAGTGTGTGTGATACCGGTGAGTTCTCCTAGACTCAGCTCTGCGCTTTTATTTTGATTAGATAATCATCAAGTGTTCAAGAATAGAAGCAGTTCAAGTCTGAGAGTATACATACAATATCCATATGCATATAATTTTAATGCTATAGCCTTTGTGTATATATTTAAAGATGTGCATCTTTAAGCATGACAGTTGAAATGAAATGGTAACACTTTAAAATAAGAGTCCATTTGTAGCATTAAGATTAATGAAAGCTGTGTAAGTATTGTTCCTTGTTAGAGTGTGTTAATTTCAACATTTACTATTATTATTATTATTTTTACTACTAGTAGTAGTATGGTTCAGTACTGGTTTTGTTAATAAAGCACTATTTTAGTTTTTGTTCAGTATCAATTTTAAAACAATCGGTTAATTAATCGGTATCGGCCAGTGTGGTCCAACCTAGCTATCGGTATCGGCAAAATCCACTATCGGTCGACCTCTAGTTAAAATAATAGCTCCAAGTGAATTCAGTTCGATATTGAAAAACGTTGATAGCCATGGAGTTTCAGAATTTAGTTTAATCTATCACAACTCCACGTGTTCAATATCTGCATTGAGGTGGAAACACATGCCGTCAGTCGGCACATTAACACATTTTTGTTGTCAGGTTGCTGTTGCGTCTAGCATATAGCAGCTGGAAAGACATTAATGTATCCCATGCAGCGTAAAGATAGTGACGGCCATTTCACGACCCCACTAACCCCGTGAAACCGATCTTGGAGTGGCCGTTCGCTCTGAAGGACTCTTCATTTACAGGAGCTGCTATGATAACCTCTCTGTACGATACACCAAGGGCCCGTAGATTGGTTATTGATTTCTATTTTTTTTCTGCCTGTACTGCTCACTGACCAATTTTGTTCACCCCTCCCCTTCGTTGCGGCCCTCTCTCATACTGACCGTACACGTCTGGTTTCGACTGCTATCCCGTTGCATGAAATATACTAAAAATAATTTGCTGTGTCATCTGGCCGGCCCTCTGCTCATAAATAACGATCATTTCAGAAGTCAGCCCATTGAGCTCTGTAAAGCAATATTTTCTGAAGCATTTATATCCCGTTTTCTCTGGACTGCTCTCATTTATCATGAGCCGCGCAGGTAGCTGCCGCTGTCTCCATAGACGCAGATGGGCGATATTCTGCTCTCAGAAATTGTTGTCCCCTCAACATTGGCCTTATTTCTAGCTCAAGTCCAACATGAAATAGAAAGCGTGTTTTTCTCATGCCGGTCAGGTGTGAAGCATGTGAAACTAATGGCTGCTGCTGTGTTTTGAAGGGACGGTTCTGAGGGGAGCGGTTCTGATCGGCATCTGGGGACTGAGAAAACCCGTGTGTGACCGCACTTGTTGATCTGGGAATTACCCTGACACTTCATGTGCCTCTGTGAATAAGTGAATAAATTCAACATAAGTCAAAATCTGTGACTATTGAATCTGACAGAGTTCGGTCTGTCTGTCTCTGTCGCTCACTCGTTCTTGATCCTTTCCTTTCATTTTTTTCTTTGCTCTTTCTTTTCTTGATAATTCTTTTGCTCTGTCTTTCCTCATTCTTTCACTCTTTTGTAATACATTTTTCATGCTCTTTCTTGATTCTTACATGAATTCTTTCATTCTTTTTGCTCTTTTGTGATTCATTCGTTTCTCGTTTTTTTTCCTTTCATCATTCATTTTTTTTCCTTCCTTTACACACTCTCTTTATTCTTTCCCTCATTCTTTTGTTCATTCTTCATTCTTTCACTTATCCATGATTCATTCATTTATTATTTTGTTCTCACAGTTCTTTCTTTCATTCTTTCACGCTTCGTTCTTTATTTCCTTTCTTCTGTACTTTCTTCATTCTATCGCTCCTCATTCGTTTGCTCTTATGTCATTCATTCATTTGATCTTATGATTTTTTTTTCCTTTCGCACTTTCTTGATTCTTTCTTTCCTTATTTTTTCGCCATTTCATGATTGATTGTTTTTTTTTTCTTTTGCTCATTCTGTATTCTTTCTTTCTTTCATCATTCTTTTACTCTTTTTGACTCATTCTCTCTTAATTCTTTTGCCCTTTCGTGATTTATTCATTCTTTTGGGATTCATTAATTCTTTCTTTTGATGTTTTATAATTCTTTTGATATTATCCTTCATTTGCTCTTTTTAAATTCTTTTCATTGCTATTTTTTTCTCTCGATTCTTTGTCACTCTTTATTTGTCTTACATACTTTCTTGATTCTTTGTTTCTTTTGCTCTTTTACTTTATTTCTTTTGCTTTTTTGCTCTTTGTTTTGCTTTTTCTTTTGGTCTTTTTCATGCTTTCTGGTGCTCTTTTTTTTTTTTTTTTTAAATTTGCTCAGTTCTGTTGTTCCAGTCTTCAGACTTTTGCTTCTTTCCTTACTGATGACTGATGTTTTTCTTTCTTATTTTTTCTTTGAAAAACAACAATGCAAAAAGGAACAGAAGGAAAATTCAATTTCATCATGTTGTGTTTTATCTTGTGGGACCAACGGTAACCTTTTCCCACCCATAATACGAGCTTAAAATAATAAGTCATGTTTGGACGGAAATGAAAACAGACACATTATTCTATGATCATATTATGCTTCTAATTCTCAGTCACTGGCCAGACATCAGGTCATCTGTGAGATGACCATCAATTGACATCTGGAGTCATTTTTGACATTTACCATTAAAAAATCCCATCTATAACACTCTGTACAATCAGTAAGAAATACCACAGAACCACATTTTGCATGACAGCTTTCACTTTAAACAGATTAGATTTTTTTGTATCAGGTGCTTTTTTCCAAAAGAAAAAGTGATTTGTAAGAAGGGTGCTAACATAATTAGCAGTGCCACAGTTTTAAAAACTTTTTTACTTCTATCTTATCTCATTTCTTGTCATTTTAACAAATTTTATTTAGGGAATTGGGATAGAGAAGATGTAGCGGTAGAGTTATTGTAAAGACAGTGTTGAGCCTCACGATAAGCTTTATGTGGTTATGTGATAGCACAGATACTGAAGTTGAAGTAGGGCATTCACATACAGCACCGCGGTTAGAAACGTCCCCTGGCAAATCCTCTCACATCTTTTTCATGCTTTCTGGTGCTCTTTTTTTTTTTTTTTTAAATTTGCTCAGTTCTGTTGTTCCAGTCTTCAGACTTTTGCTTCTTTCCTTACTGATGCCTCACCTTTTTCTTTCTTATTTTTTCTTTGAAAAACAACAATGCAAAAAGGAACAGAAGGAAAATTCAATTTCATCATGTTGTGTTTTATCTTGTGGGACCAACGGTAACCTTTTCCCACCCATAATACGAGCTTAAAATAATAAGTCATGTTTGGACGGAAATGAAAACAGACACATTATTCTATGATCATATTATGCTTCTAATTCTCAGTCACTGGCCAGACATCAGGTCATCTGTGAGATGACCATCAATTGACATCTGGAGTCATTTTTGACATTTACCATTAAAAAATCCCATCTATAACACTCTGTACAATCAGTAAGAAATACCACAGAACCACATTTTGCATGACAGCTTTCACTTTAAACAGATTAGATTTTTTTGTATCAGGTGCTTTTTTCCAAAAGAAAAAGTGATTTGTAAGAAGGGTGCTAACATAATTAGCAGTGCCACAGTTTTAAAAACTTTTTTACTTCTATCTTATCTCATTTCTTGTCATTTTAACAAATTTTATTTAGGGAATTGGGATAGAGAAGATGTAGCGGTAGAGTTATTGTAAAGACAGTGTTGAGCCTCACGATAAGCTTTATGTGGTTATGTGATAGCACAGATACTGAAGTTGAAGTAGGGCATTCACATACAGCACCGCGGTTAGAAACGTCCCCTGGCAAATCCTCTCACATCTCTGTTTGACACACAGTGGGAGCCCACGACAACAACATGAGCCCTGGCATGCTAATTAACCGCTGAATGCTCAGTCTAATTGGGTGTTCAATAAAACATGAGGAAGGCTCTTAACGAGACAGAACGATCATTAGTAAAAAGTTGATTACATTGTGTTGATTAACACAATTACTAATGACCAGCAGTGTATGGAGAGCTTCAGATACAATACAGTGTGGGAATAAATGCTGACGCTAGACTGTGTGTGTATGTGTGTGTGTGTGTGTGTGTGTGTGTGTGTGTGTGTGTGTGTGTGTGTGTCTCTAGAGTGTGCAAAAGAAAAAGTGATTTGTAAGAAGGGTGCTAACATAATTAGCAGTGCCACAGTTTTAAAAACTTTTTTACTTCTATCTTATCTCATTTCTTGTCATTTTAACAAATTTTATTTAGGGAATTGGGATAGAGAAGATGTAGCGGTAGAGTTATTGTAAAGACAGTGTTGAGCCTCACGATAAGCTTTATGTGGTTATGTGATAGCACAGATACTGAAGTTGAAGTAGGGCATTCACATACAGCACCGCGGTTAGAAACGTCCCCTGGCAAATCCTCTCACATCTCTGTTTGACACACAGTGGGAGCCCACGACAACAACATGAGCCCTGGCATGCTAATTAACCGCTGAATGCTCAGTCTAATTGGGTGTTCAATAAAACATGAGGAAGGCTCTTAACGAGACAGAACGATCATTAGTAAAAAGTTGATTACATTGTGTTGATTAACACAATTACTAATGACCAGCAGTGTATGGAGAGCTTCAGATACAATACAGTGTGGGAATAAATGCTGACGCTAGACTGTGTGTGTATGTGTGTGTGTGTGTGTGTGTGTGTGTGTGTGTGTGTGTGTGTGTGTGTGTCTCTAAAGTGTGCGAATTATACAGTGATTTTTGTAGTTTTTAATTTTTTTTTGACAGTCTTTTGGCACACAATTAGCTAACTTACGTTAAGACTTCATACTAAACAATCTAATATTACCATTAATACTGATAGGTTTTTTATTATAATGCATTTTTGATATTTAATAATATAGTTAACACTTTTTTATTTTAAATCAACATCAAGATTTTAGGTTAAAATGTATCTAAAAATTTTTAAGAAGTGCACTTTAAAGTGTGTATTAATCATCTTTTTGCCTTCACTAGTTCATTTTGCCCTGCAGTGTGAAATAAATTTTTTAAAGTACAAATACTCCATGTAGATTCCAATTAATATGAGCTAATAAACGCTACATGCATAATAATTATAAAATAATTAGCAAAAAGCTGTTTAAAATCACATTAGATGGAGTATAGCATATCACACCACAGGACATGACAACTTTGCACATTATTTCATGTGGTGATTCAAAAAATGGCATAATGTACTTATGGGTGAAATGTCAGCGCACAATTCATGCAGTTTGTTTTCTCAGCTCAGCCTCAGTTTTTTACAATCAGTTCTATGTTGCAGCCAGGTCAGCTACTGTTGTGGCGAAGCAACAGTTCATTTTCATTAGATTCAGTCCATCATTCAGTGTTTGCATGCATTATTCTCTGGCAGGGGTGTGTATCATTCAGAATTAAATTGAGAATATCTTATAAATTCAAATTCAGTTCAGGAATTTGAATTCAATTTGAATTGCGGTAGCAAACATGATGCAAAATTGCAATTTAAAATTAATTGTATGTCAATAAGATTCATGTCTGATTGCAATTTTAACTAGAACATCAAAGTTTGTGAATACAAACTATGAATGTTGGCTTGACAAAGCCTTATTTGAAATTTTTGGAAAAAATTTAAACTGTAGATAGACAGGTGGCATCCATATTTTGTGGACCAGATTAGAACACATTTCCCAGAATGCATCACCTGTGTTAAAGTTCTTTGAATTTATATTTATGCAAATGTTTTGTCACTCCGGTTCAAATCCAAATTCCTGTGGGATGTGGCCAAATCGAATTTAAATTCACAGTCATCAATTTAAAGGGAGTCAATTATTCAATTCTGAAATGTGCAAAAACCTGCTTTCTGTGTTTTTTTTTTAAATTTTTTATTTACCATTCAATACTGATTCTAATAAAAATCCAGTGCTGAAATTTGTGAATGTTTACAAAAGTTTCCACAAATGCTTTTTTTCACTCAAAAACTGAGGCGCATAAGCTCAGATCGATGAGGCCTATGACCAATCAGTTCCAAAAACAAATACAAAACCTATGCTAATTGGAAGAAAACAAGCTGACAAAAAGACTGAATCCAAGGTTTGTTGATAACAAGGCATAATGAATTTACAAGCAATTTTTAAAAGGCCAGTCATTTTTGATGTGGAACACCAAATTAGGTAAAGTATTTTCAGCACATCACAAGTAAGCTAACTTTGTTGTTTATTGAAATACTGTTTAAAAAAAAACACGGCTGAAATGCTACTTGTATAATATACACATTTAAAACCTCTAACTGTATGTTTTGACTTCCTTTGGTAGGATGTAAACTTAAGTATGTGACTGTGTATGCATTTTTTTTTTTTCCGCTGCAAAGTGCTGTTAAGGACAAAACGTTGTCATATATCTCAACCAGACATGTTCAGGTGACAGTAAGTTCTCTTAATACACACAACGATCTTGTCGGGAATAACGTATGGCTGACAGACTGGCCTCATTGTGCTGCTAAACTACACATTGCCACACGGCTGGCTGAGGGCCCTCACCTTTCATCTGTCTACAGGCATCTTTAAATGGGAAAATAAAATCTGGGCTCATTATGCCCGTGTCCTTGACAGCCCGATGGCACCTTGAAGAGCATGTCACGCTGAAGTAGTTTTAATAGTGCTTAATCTATCGAAAGATGCTGCGTTTAGCCTGCTAGCGCAGAACCATTCATAGCAAAGACGCTAGTCTCCTCATAATGAGGCCGTAGCTCTCAGTGGCAGCACAGACAGAGGAAATATGGATATACGTATCAATAATTCATGTTGTTGTCTGGTAGTATTGATTGCACTCTGTGGAGAGAAGATTCCTCAAACATGAAAGTCAACGGAGTTTCATTTAAAATTGAAGAGGAGAGTCAGTGGAGAAATTAATTCTAATTCTATCTGGCTTTTTCATGGCTGAGGCGAGCTAATTTTGGGCTGTTCCTATATTTCTTGACAGAAAAAAACTCCCCCATGAGTCCCTCGACTGTCCTAAACTGAAGCCTTTATGGACTTAGACAAAGCATATGATATTGTGCTCAGAAAAGAATAAGTCAATCGACAAAGCGATCATTAAGCCAAGAGCGTTAGGGTTTCTTTTAACTCATAGAATATTTATGACCCTCTCATCAATACTAAAAGTTGCATGGTGCATTTTGAAGTCTTCAGTTTAGTGTAAACACACTTATGAGTTGGTTTGAAATGATTGCTTGTACTTTGCCTATAAAAGATTCATAATTGCTTGCTTGTGATGTATTGATAATTTGTATTCGCTTGTGTATTTAACAGTGTCATGTTGCATTCACCATGATTGAACTATATTGAACCCCTGACCTTCTTCTCTGACATTTCTGACACCCAAAACTTTTTTGCTATTTGATTTAACCTCAATTCTTAAAGAAATGCTTGACTCGGCATTGTTATTAATTAGTTCTGGCCTTTTTGCTAATTTAATTGAAAGGATGTGATAGAGAATGACAGTAGGAAGTGTTAAATTTGAACTTTCAGTATTGCCCAAATAAGTGCCCTATATTGTGGCTTAATGAGGTGGAATGTTTTGATAAAACGCAGTTGCAGTGACTGTAATTTCTTAATTTATGTCAGTAGTGCAAAATAATAAATATGGAAAATGTGGATTAGCACATTACCGTTTTTATTGTATTTTTCATTTAAATTTTAGTTAAAGTTTTTGTTTTTGCTTTTTAGTATTTTTTGCTTTTAATTTTTTTGTTTGTTTTTTTTGTTTTAGTGTTTGTGCTTTTATCATTTTTATTAGTTTTTACTAGGGGTGGAACGGTTCGCGGAAAAAAATCGAACCGTACGGTTCGGCACGCGCTAGGACCACCGTTCAACTTAAATCTGACAACGCATCTGTAATGTGGTTTGCTATAAATAACACGAAAAACAAACAGGGTTCGGCTAATATACGTTTCTGTTGATGGATGCGCATTCTGGCTTCCCAATACATTACAACAACAGCGATGGAAAAAAAAAAAACGCGCGCAGTGAGAAGACTTGTGCGTGCGCTCATCCGAAGCGCGCAAACCCGCGCCTCAGAACTCGCACAAATATTAAGCTTTCTCTGAAGTATTGTGTTTAAATGGACAAATTCACACGGACATTATGTCAAAATGCCCGTCTTGGTAAATATCCTATAGCAGATATAGCCGGCTGAATGTACTGTATCAGTGCACTGGATCAGTGCATTCTCTTAAAGTGACAGCACTTTCTTAATATTAATCAAACAGCAACAACAAAGAAATCACTCACTGCTCTTGATTGAACAGCTTTTGTAACTTTAATAAAGATTAATCTTTAATTTATACAGTCAAATATGCAATGCTGTTTTACATTTCATTACTTTATTCAATTTCTGTACCTGAAAATTAATGTTAGACCTTCCTAAAAAGAAAAACCTGAAAATCACTGTTTATTTTATTTGTATCTTTACTCTATTGTATTTATTTGTGCTGTTGCTTGTAGTTAGATTATTCTTATTTTCGTTATTTTTATTTGACAGTATAGATTTTGCCTAAACATAGCACATACTGAACCGTACCGAAACCGTGACTCTAAAACCGTGATACGAACCGAACCGTGAGTAAGTTGAACCATTCCACCCCTAGTTTTTACTGTGTAATGTCTATATAGTTTTTATTAATTTTATTTTAGTTTTAGTACATCAAGTCAAACTAATTGAAAATGAGAAATATTTCCTTTGCAACTAGCTTAAAATAAACTAAGTTGACGTTTTTAGTTTTATTTCAGTTAACGTTTATTTTATTTCAAGTATATTGAGTAAGTATTCAGTTTTTTTAAAATGGTTTTAGTGTTAGGTATAATAATCCTGAAAAGCATGTACTTTAGGAAGGAAATAACAAGGCAAGTAGGATGTTAACTTGTTCAGTTACAAAAGCAAATGACTGGCAAATACTTATTAAAGGCTAAAAGTGTTTCAACACAATGTTTGTTCCAAAAGGCAGGCAACTTAACTCAGTTCCTTGTTTTACCTGGTTTTTAAAAAATTGTAAAAATTCAAATTTTCCACAAAATAGTAAGCGGAACAACCATTTTCAATGTTGGTAATATGATAATAGAATGAGTAATGATGCTGAAAATTCAACTTTGCGGTATTAGAAATAAAATACACTTTAAAATATATTAAAATAGAAAACCATTATTTAAAATTGTAATTTTTGATCAATTTTACTGTGTTCAAACAAAGGCAGGCTTGGTGAGTGTAAAAGACTTATTTTTAACAACTTTAAAACAATTTGTATTTTACATGTGTGATATGTATATTGCTGTATTGTCCACTGTTGTTGTGGTTCTAATGAGTCCTGTGCTGTTTTTTTTTTGTATCTCAGTCCTTCCCTGTCTTCAGGAAACCCAACTAAACCTGTTGAATTTGAGGGTGGTAGCCATCTATTGAGCAAATGGCTCTCCACCATGGCAGGGCCCATATTTTGGCTGGGTTATTGATCACGGTCTCCTGTGAGATTAGCCGTATTACCCTCTCACTAATTGGGACTTGCACTTTAAGTGGATCCCCGCAGAGGAGATTTAAAATTCCATTAACGCCGTTGACAGCCTCAGCTAGAGAAAGACGGCCAGGGTCTGATCATTGTCCAAATGCTTTCGAGGTAATTGATGATAAAAAATGAGCCTGTCGCAGCACGGTGATTGATAACTCTGACGGGCTAATTACAGACTTGTGCTTTTTTCCCTCCATTCCTTGTCATTCTTATGAGAGAGACTAGTCTAGACTTCTTCACAGCAAAAGCTACAGATGAAAGGGGATCATAAGTTTCTACCAGGTCACTAGACAAGAACATAAATGGTCTGGATTGAGCTTATTGATTCATGCATGGCGACTTGATGGATGAACTAATCACAGCAGCTGTAGAAGTCAAATCAGTAAAATAACATGGGAGAGACACATCTGAGGTGACTTTCACGCTTCTTCAGGCTGTAGGCTCATCATCTGTCAGAAAAGTGAAGTTTAGTCAAATTATGAAACTCTTCTTATTCAGAACTGATTCCATTATGAAACTACAAAAAACGCTGTATTAACACCGAATGATTTTCAAGATAATTAATAATAGTTTTGTCATAAGTAGTAATTTTAAAGAAAAAAAGAATGCTTAAAATAAATGTGTATTTTTCTTAATGTTTAGTTTATTGTATTGCATTTATGCATTCTCTGTGCTGCAAACACATTTTTCGCAAGAATTGTATTAAATATGAAAACAATTTTACAATAGTTTAATTTGTGCGTATTAGTTCATGCTTTAGGTTTATGCTCATAAACTAACAATAAACCACATTTTTAAACATGATTTACTCAGTTTAATGTTCATTCATAAAACATTAATGTTAAATAATAATAATGTTGAAATGCTAAAAATGTAGTAGTATGTATAATTAAAAGTAACCTAAATAAATAATTTGTTTTTCTTTTCTTTTCTTATTATTTTTTATTTTATTTTATTTTTATTTTTTTAAATAAAAAATGTATTTGTGATTTTGCTAAATCAGCTGAAATCTATAAATTATCTCATCACATTTTGTTATCAGACTGTTGTAATAGAAATAATAATTCTTACTATTTTTTCTAAGTATTTCGTCCTTCAGAAGTACTAAATGATTCAGTGAGGAAAGAAAATCAGTTAAAACACTGTTAAAGTATCATTTAATTACTTACAATTCTCATCTCTATAAATGATTTAATGGAGAATCGACTATTAAACTGGTAATGTGTTTTCACCAAAGCATTTTTCATTTTCAATACTATCAGGCCCAAACAAGCAATCTTTTAAAAAGATTATGATTTATTTATTGGCAGTGCTGAACAAGTGTTGTATGAGGGATAAAAGAGAGAGCAATACATTGAGAGAAGGTACAGAAACACTGTTTGTGTATAGCACCAATGCATAAGTGCATACAATAGTTGTTTTAGAAATCTTATATACTGTACAGCAGATTCAGAACATGTTTGATGTTTATTGATTTTCTCAATTCACTGGCTAACTAATTAACTTAGTTTTGAAAGATTGTAGCATTTTTTTTTCTTTTAAGAAACCGCTTACCCTGTATTTGCTAAGATGTTTGAGTTGTTGCAGTGATGTTGTTAGGTGGTTGCCAAGTTGTTCAGAGTGATTGCTATGTTTTTTTAGTATGTTCTAGATAGTTTGAGAAGGGCTGGGCGATATAGCAAAAAAAAAAATCACAATATAATGTTTAATATCAGTTGGTATTTGTAATTATTGATTTGTTTTAAACAAAGGGCAGAAGAAAAAAGGTTTAAAGGGGTCATATGATGTTGCTAAAAAGAACAGTATTTTGTGTAATGAAATGTGTTTATGCGGTTTAAAGTTCAAAAAACACATTACCTTCCACATGCTGTACGTTATTGTTTCTCCTCTATGCCCCGCCTTTCTGAAACGCGTCGAGTTTTACAAAGCTCATCGTTCTGAAAAGCGAGGTGTGCTGTGATTGGCCAGCTATCCAGTGCGTTGTGATTGGCCGAATACCTCAAGCGTGTGACGTAAATGTTATGTCCCTTACCATACTGTGATGCCCTGTCCGGCCGGAGCGACGATTCAAAAACATAAAAACCCATTATAAACGAGGCATTTGTTGCATCCAGTGTGGACATAATTACGGATTATAATGAAGTGATGTTGTTAGGTGGTTGCTAAGTTGTTCAGAGTGATTGCTATGTTTTTTTAGTATGTTCTAGATAGTTTGAGAAGGGCTGGGCGATATAGCAAAAAAAAAAATCATAATATAATGTTTAATATCAGTTGGTATTTGTAATTATTGATTTGTTTTAAACAAAGGGCAGAAGAAAAAAGGTTTAAAGGGGTCATATGATGTTGCTAAAAAGAACAGTATTTTGTGTAATGAAATGTGTTTATGCGGTTTAAAGTTCAAAAAACACATTACCTTCCACATGCTGTACGTTATTGTTTCTCCTCTATGCCCCGCCTTTCTGAAACGCGTCGAGTTTTACAAAGCTCATCGTTCTGAAAAAGCGAGGTGTGCTCTGATTGGCCAGCTATCCAGTG
>NW_015539968.1:309400-309549 GCF_001515605.1 Sinocyclocheilus anshuiensis
CTTAACCACTGATTTCTAGTCGTGTCCTCTTTTGGAAGACCAAACAAAGTAGTTTCGTTTTCACAACGAAACACACGGTGGGCTAGAGTGAGCGGCGGCCTGCAGGCTTGAGTGAGCAGAGGCGGGCGGGCTTGAGAATGGCGCGGCCG
>NW_015539968.1:310255-336189 GCF_001515605.1 Sinocyclocheilus anshuiensis
GCCGATCCGGTGATCCACAGCGCAAATTTGTTGTATTTCCTCAGCGACCAGCACGGATCAACTCTAGACATGACGAAGTGGATATCGTCCTCTTTTGGAAGGCCAAACAAAGTAGTTTCACTTTCACAACGAAACACACAGCGCCTTCACGACATGGCAGCAGCAACAATACTACAGCGAGAATAAAAGTTACGCCTTCTTTCTTTCTTTGCGTGAACATTTGGGCGGCGTTATGCAAATCTTCCCACATCATGACGTAGACGTGGGGGTGTGTTAGAACGAGCCGTTTTAGGTAGGTGTGGTTGACTTAACTTTTATAAAGAATATCTCTTTGGATTTGAGACTTTAGTCTTTGCAACTTTACAGATCTTCTTTATGCACCAAGAGCTTGTAACACTCCAAAGAGAAAGGAAAAATTGAAATCGCATCATATGACCCCTTTAAATTTAACCACTGTTTTTTTAATTTACCCAGTTTATTAAGGCAAACAACACATTTTTTTTTAGTTTTTATGAACTAAAATTATGAACAATTACGAACAAAACGACGTCATGTATTTAGTTTAATACAAAAAGCCGAAGCGCTGATCATACAGATTGTAATTCAGAACACATGAACACGTTAAAATGAGTGCTGTGCTATATACACTATATCGTGTGCTATATCGAACATTTTTTTTCTATCGTTATCGATGAAGGTGTACCGTCAATAAATACCAATACCGTTTTATCGCCCAGGCTTAAGTTTGAGAGTGTTGTTAAGCAGTTGCTTAGGATGAGCAACACCCTAGAAACAATTGACTGAAGTCATAGTGCACCTGTCAAACTGCATGATTGAAGATATTGTTCTTTTAGGGCTGAGCAATATGGCAATTTTTATCAGAACATTTGACCAATTCAAAATAATGATTTCACCCAAAAAGTCAAGGGAATTCAAATTCAAAATGACTAAAAGTATTACACATCTAGTAGGTTATTAACAGTAAATGCATTATAAAAACAAAGAAAATAAGAGCAGCTTTCAGCCTGTAAACACACTTGATGGACATGTTTGACTGTAACGCTCACGCACAAAATAACATTTTAAAAACATGTTAATGGAAGTTCAACTTGCGTCTTAAATTTTTTTCCCATTCCACTGCCCGCATCTCATGCCTTTTTGTAATGCAAAAATTCATTCAGGTGTGCCAACATGTAGTCAGATCATTCGCGTATTTCCCAAGTGTTTAATTGTAATGTTTGATAATATTTTTTATTCAAAACCGTGATTCCTCTTTAATTTAATAAAAAAAAATGATAATAATAACATTGTGGCAAAACATTACATTCAAATTAATCAAAACATTCTGAGCTCTATTTTGATGTCTGTAACACAAGTGATGTGGGAAAGTTAGTATTTATGTTACGACAGAATATATAAGATAATGATAGTAATTCTTGCTAGACATATTCTGGAAATCTACTCAAGTTCAGGGCTGTATTTTAACATAAGCATATATCAGGCTAAAGGCTAAATCTGTGTAAATGGGCAAAAAGAATTAAAAGGCAGCTGGTGATCTGACTCAGCTTTGTACTCCTTTTTATTTCATTTAGTTGTTTAGCTCTCTAACGCGTTCCAGGCTGGAAGGACTGCAGCTGTCTCTCGTAACCCGCCAGCTGTACTGTCTTTCTGTTCTGTGGCTCCAGTACATGAGCTGTTGATTTGTTTTGTCGGTCGCTGTCTGTGGTCGTGAGCGCTCTCTTTAGCTGACCAGTGTGTGCACAGAGACCTTGCCAACACGAATTCCTCTCCTCAATGTAGTAACAGTGAATCGTACCTTATTTTCACCTCTCCAGGGATGGAGAAATATTAAAATACTGTCTGTAACCAGCAGCTTTAGGAGTGTTTCACGGTTTCAAAGCCACCAAAGCATATTGAACTTGTATAATGCTGAGATAATACAGTCAAACCAAGATTTATTCAGACACCTTCAACATTTCTCACATTATCACAGTTTATTCGCTATAGTTTAGAAAATGGTAATAAAATATGACAAGAACTCAGAGTTAAACTGTGTCAGAACAAATTCACGTTGATAATGTCAGATAACTTTGATAGAAAGGTATGTAATGAATTAGGTTGAATAGCTGTCAGCTGTTGAATGTAAGATAATTAACACAATTAGATAATACCAATTTAGGTCAACCAATCTCCAAGCAATGCTAAATTTTGTTCAGTCTGTGGTGTAAAAAGGTTGCATTAGCAATTAAAGAAACAAAAAAAAAACACTTAAGCAAAACATGGTCAGGAAAAAGTGTGAATAATTTTTGGTCCCACATTTTGATCAATTTTACTGGTAGTCCACTGCATGAAGAATTTTTGGGTATGTCACAGGTTACTTTATTTTGCTATCCTCACTTACATAAAATAACTATAGTGTCTTGCACCCAGTAGTAAAAATAAAAAATTAGATCTGGTGTCTGAATAATTTTTGGTTTGACTGTATATATTTTTCAATGAAATTAGGGATCGAAATCATTGCATTTTTTTTAAACACCAGAACCAAAACCAAAATAATGTTCATGATTTTCAGTTGCACTGATGATTCTTAAACATCTACTGGAATTCTAATAGAATCTTCAATGGAATTGAAATTAAGTGAAATTCCTTATGATTCCCAATCCTATTTAAAATTTAACTTCTTCAGGCTCATTATTTTGGCTAATAATGTTTCCATCTGATCAAATCCCACTGGATAAAATGATGTTCCATCCAGGGTTATTATAGTAAACTAAAACCAAAACCATTAAGAAGTTATTTGAAACAAATTAAATGTTAACTGAAATATACCGTAAAATCAAAACAAAACAAATATATGATGTACTAAAATAACTAAAATGGTAATAAAAGTTAATAAAACTGTATAGACCAAAAAACAAGCAAACAATAACTTGTCAACATTATCAAAATACTCAACAAAATTACTAAATCTTCAACTAAAATAAGAATAAAAGTGGAAAATACAAAAATAAAAATATAAAACAAAACATTGGTTCCATACTTGATTTCCAGCTAAATATACTGTTTCCCTCAGAAATGTCACACCATGTATAACCCCAATTTCCGAAAAGTAAGGATGTTTTGTAAAATGCAATAAAATAAAAAAATCTGTGATTTTGTTAAGATATATAGTATCTTGTTTAGTAACAAGCTGTAATTGTCCAAAAAAAAACAAAAAAAAAAACACAGCAGGTAACATAAATTGACTTGATTTTATATTTCTGATCATAAAATATTGGGAAATATTTTACTTTTGAAATTCTATAGTACAACATGGTTTGCTCTTTTATGATAAATTGCTTATGTTTTTCTTTATTTGTGAATTGATAGGTAAAATGGACTGATCATTTAATAAATACAGGTTGAGACTCATAGTTCCGTTTAAAGTAGCTAAATTTAGAGCAATAAATAGTGTTTACTGTATGTGTGAGGGAGAGAAGCCAAGAGATGAAGTGCCAGGGAGTGTCATTTCATCAATAATAATGTGTTTCAGTTCAAGGTAAATGCACATCTCTCGTCCGTCTACTATTGGACTCCTCCCTCAGGATCCTATCTAATCATAAAGGCTATGTTACCATTCCTCTCTATCATTTCTGCGTAGCAGGGCCGTTTATAATATTACTACGAGCTAAATCTGTCTAACCGCTTTGACGGCAGAAAGCCAGGTTTCATTTAGAGCAGTGTTTCACTCTCTTTTAAGTCCTGGTCTCCTTGTGTTCTCCAAAACACAAAAAAAGATCATGTACAGTAAATGAGGTCTTGGAGAAGGAGTCTGGGTTCAAAATGTGGGATGCATTGTACCATATTCCCACAGGGAAATAAACTTTTGTGATATTTTATAAATGTCAATAAAAAAAAACTATTGGGAAATTACCGCATTTCCATTAGTCAATGTTATGTGACTTAAATGTAATTTTTTTCCTGAAGATGTTGGTACGTTTACGTGTATCGCAGCCACCGCACTAGCCATTATTTTTAATCGAAGGAGACGTAGACACGTATCTTTAGCAAAGCAGCGTGATTACCCACTTGCACTAGCAACACAAGCATTGACAAGAGTGGTCGCGATCAGCTCCGGTGGCCGTGTGCAGTGTAAGTAAAGGGTTATCCAAGCATTAATGGCAAGGAAAGCCCCTTATACTTGAGAGCGGCCACGAATGAGGTGTTTCTTGGAGGTTATAATACATTAAAGAATGATCCTGTGACTTTTACGCATGCCAGGTGACCTGTAAATGCAAAAACTATTTCCATTGCAGTTTTGCGAAACTCAGTTTTTGACTTGCCTAAAGAAAAAAAAACACCTCGTGAGCATAAACATTTTTGCGATATATGGGAGTTTCACCATATTTTTAATTGGTCATTTTAATTTGCGCAATTTGAAGGGTAATGGAAACGCAGCTAGTGTTTTTATAATGTTGCTATGTGTTTCCTGCTAAATAAACCAGACTAAGAGGGATTTTGGGAACTTTTAAGGCGGGGAGACCAGCCTAAACCAGTTTAGACCAGCTGAAACCATCTAAGTCTGGTTTAAGGTGTTTTTTTCCAGCAGGGTTTCTAGGAGTGTTCTGAATGGTTGCTCACTGGTTCAGATCACAATAGCCCAAATCTCTGTGGCCACTTACACACTGTATAGTTTCAGGAGTGACAACCATATTTAAATAGGAAGTGAATCCCCTCTAAATTGTATTTATTTATTTTTTTTGGTATGGAATAGAACCCACTCTTGAAATTGTGGTGACTGACAACACTGTAATCATAGCAATGTTTTGCTGTTTGGGGGTTTGGTATCTGCTATTTTTAAGTAATTTTACAGTGACAGAAAACTATATTTTATATATGATTTTATTTTTGGAAGGTTGCTTTGCAGTGCGCTCTCTTCAGGGTTGCCATGTCCACTTAGTATATGCAACACTTATTAAGCATCTTTGGGCTTGGCTGATAAAGCTATCCAGTTGATGGTGGTAATAAAGTAGTAATAAAGTAAAGTAATAAAGGTTTAGATCGCAATCTTTTGGTATGTGGCTTATTTCCAAGATAATACGTTTGGCTAAGTTTACTATAGTTTATTACAGCTTGTTCTTATTTGCTGTTTGTTTTTTAAAGCAACACTCAGTTAAGACGTACCTCCTTTCCTTTGATGGCTTGCATTGCAACTCTGATGCGCATTTAAATACGTAATTTACAACTAGTTGTTCAGTTCGGTTTTGTATGCACTGTGCTGTTTGCATTTTTTTGCACGTCAATTCTGTTGTAGAACATGGTTGTCACTCCCGTAAGTTACTTTTAGCACTAAAAGGTGAACTGACTACTGAATTTAGCTGCAGTGTGTATGTGGCCTTTGATATTCTTGTCTCTAGGTATGACTCCAGGCCTTCAGTGTAAGTGTATGAGATTTTTGCCCATTTTATCATCCACCAAATTAAAAAAAAGTGCATCTTAAGACTTGGTAAAGTAATAGCTAGAGGCTCTTAAGATGAGGGGATTCTTCAAAAAAAGCTTTAGCTAAAATCAAAGCAATAACCCAAATGCCTTTCAAAACAGCAAATCTACCATCAGTACTTCCAGAGAAATTCCCATTGACAGGAACAGACAAAGGGAATCCAGCATCGCCCTTTTTTATTTAATGAAAGATTGATATCTGTTTATTGAAAAGCGAAACACATCACGCAGGTGCAGAATGCAGAACGGTGTGTTTTCTGGGTGATGACCCCTGGCTTACCTCAATCACAGGTGTCTGAGAAGAACATGTCTCTGCCACGAGTCGCCATGAATAAAACAGCCACGAGCTGAAAAATTCATATGCCAGGCGAGTAACGTTAACAGTCTTAGCACCATGACATGTCACGGCCTAATGAGTCTGAATGGGATTTTTGCACTTGTCTCTCTGCATTTGGATAGCAGCTGTCCTCTGTTGTCAGGGTCTCTTGGTCCCTGAAAGCTTTCTTGTGTCCTTCCTCCTTTCCTGTTACATGGCTGTGGCAAACCGACAGTTTTTAAAGGGAATGTGTCTAGTTTGACGACACTGTTTTGCCATGATCTTAATTAAAGGCTATTTTTAAACTCAAACCCATCTGAGCTGAATTTGAAATGGTGATGTTAGTCTTTGTTTAATGCGTCTACAGTAAATGTGTGTTATCGCCTCTGGTTTCTCTGTGGAACCTTATTACAGGTGGTAACCTGCAGTTTAGTTTTGCCTAAGGACTTCAAGGTTTATGGATTACCCCTGGTAAGATTTGAACATATATAGAGAAATAATGAATTAAACATGTTAATTTATTTGTTTATAAACTGCTGCATGGACGCATGTTTGTAGGTCAAACCCAGAAACGAGTTGTTTTAGCAATTCCTGTTCCATCATTCGATCCTCCTGAAGTCAGTGGGATTTTTTTATTGGGTTTTTGGTTAAGTGCCTGAAATAAGGTCACAAGCTCAATATATTTTCTTTTTTACAGCATATAACAAATGCATAATTGGTTATATATTATAAATATGGAACCAGATTAATGCTACAGGTAAGGCATATAGATATGAATTCAGCTTGATTTTTTAAAATTTATATATATATTTATTTATTTGTTTATTTATTTATTTATTGCTGCTATTACAAACCCAGGGATTATTACTTTTTTTCTGTCGTATTGTCCTTTTATATTAAGATGTTTCTGTCTTCTGTGTTCAGTTTCTTCTTACTCGGTGATAAATGATTAAAGAAGCTCTCCCAATCCCCTAATACACAATATGACTTTATTTCATAAATCTGTAAGAGCGTGAAAAGCTTTGGGGGACGTGTGCTGTATAAAGTGTCTAATCTCTCTGACCGATCAGTCTCACCTCTTACTGACAATAAGCTTTTTAAAATGCATTATTATCCAAGTAATAGCAGTTAATACCTTCTTTTTTGACATGACTATGCCCTCTTTATGTCCACACAAACAAGACTAAATTGAATTTGTTCTCTGATTGACAGGCGCATTAGAGACCGGAGGGGGCTAGATCTCTCGTACCTGTCAGGAAAAGGAAATAGCGCACCAAGGAGAAGTCAATACTCAATGCATTATAGAAGAGTGTTTCTTTTCTTAATACATCTGCGGGAAACCACACACGGCTCAAGGTACAGATGCTCAAAATATCAGCATGAAAGATCACAAAAAGAACCTTTAAGGCCATGAGGGTTTGCTTACAGCTGTCACCCGATGTCCTATGATTTCATGTTTCTATGTATTGTTTAGTTTAATGGTTCAATATTTTGCGGTCAGTAGGATTATTTCATGTTTTTATTAAAGACGTCTCATATGCTCTACAGGGCTAAATTTATTTGATAAAAAATGCAGTTTTAAAACCCTGGTATGGTGAAATATTACTGAAATTTCAAATAATGGTTTTCTGTTTTAATGTATTTTAAAATGTAATTTATATGTAATTTATTTAATTAAATTCATATACTGTATTTTCAAAATTCTTTGAAGGAAAGTTCACACTACCAGCATTTATTTGAAATGTAATGATATATCAATGATATATAATATAATTCATTCAATACAACAGAAGTATGATACCTTTAATGCAACTTTTATTGTTATAAGTTTGTTTCTTTGCATGTCACGACAGGTTGCGATCACATCTACACCTTACATGCAACTATGACGCGCTGATGGTTGTTATCTTGCGTCCATCTCGAGACAAACAGCTGAGACATGCTGAAACATTAAAGGTCAGTTATTAATTGCTATGTGCCGCAGGAGGGATCTGCCAAACAGAGATTTCACCTCCAGAAGTAATGCTTTCCACCGCCAGGTCGCATCAAACCGGGTCTGTTAAACTTCTCCAGGAATATCCACCTCCCTGCCAGAGTCAATCAGAATACACACCATTTTCACTCATTACTGCCCATAAGATGACATGCCAACCAGTCTATACAGGCCTGGAATAAATAGACACAGCCCAAGGAGTAGTCGTTTAAGTGTATGCGTGTGTGTAATAGCATCTGAATTCAACACCACATGTGCACATTAGATACAGATGCATGGGAGAATACCCTCAGGATGTGTGAATGCGTGCGTTTGCCCTCTGAGCCCTCGTTTAAGTGACGTGACATGTGGCCAAGTATGGTGACCCATACTCGGAATTAGTGCTCTGCATTTATCCCATCCAAAGTGCACACACACAGCAGTGAACACACACACACCGTGAACACACACCCGGAGCAGTGGGCAGCCATTTTATGCTGCGGCGCCCAGGGAGCAGTTGGGGGTTCGGTGCCTTGCTCAAGGGCACCTCAGTCTTGGTAATTGAAGGTGGGAGAGAGCGCTGTACATTCACTCCCCCCACCTACAATCCCTGCCGGTACGAGACTCGAACCCACAACCTTTGGGTTACGAGTCCGACTCTATAACCATTAGGCCACGACTAAAGTAGTTGCGCAGGATGCTTTTGATTCACTAAAAAGAGCCCAATCTTTAAAATCATTCATTCAGGAATCAGACTATAGACTATTTTTTGAATCGCTAAAAAGACACGGCCCATTCAAGTAATTCAAATGTTAACTGGGTAGCACTGTATTTTTTTAATTCACTAAACGTAATCAACTTTGTTTAGGAATCAGACTGTACAAGTTGTGGTGTATGTTTTTGATTCAGAAAAAAAGCCAACCTATTAAAATAATTTGTTTGGGAATCGGACTATACTAGTTGCACTGGATTTTTTTTTTTATTATTCACTATAAAGAGCCAACTCATTGAAATCAATTGTTTTTGGCAATCAGACTATACTAGTTGCTCTGGATGTTTTTGATTCTCTAAAAGTCGTTTGTACAGTAAACATGTATTTTTTTACTAGACAAAGAAAAGGAAAAAAAAGTTATTTTGGGAAATGAAGATTGAGCTGGAAAATTAATGAGAATGTAATCGGTTAGCATTTCGGGTATCATAGATGTTTTTCTTTTCACCTGACTGATGAAAAGGATATCATAAAAAAAAAAAAAACGTACGAGCAACTACTCAAAACCTCCTATAAACCACATAGCAATGCGTTAACATCCATTCAGAACACCTAAGTAATTGCATAGCAACAATCTGGTAAGCGTTCAGAGTAATCTTTCATCATGGCTTTAAGTTGTTAATTTTCTTCAACTTCAAAAATGTTCACAGAAACACCTGCACCATTAATTTGAGCAAGCTTTTCACTTTGTTGCATGCTAAGAATAAAAGCAAACTGGTTGATCAGTTTTCATGTAGGTCAGTGGCTTCTTCCTGTTTGAGTGGGCGATTCTTGGCCAGAATAAACTGCAGACTAATCAGTGAGACAAATCTTAATCTCACAGGTCACCAGTTTGTAGTATTGACGGTGGTATAGTCTATAAAGACCCTAGAGAGTGTATAAAGCTGTGTTAATTAGCAGTAGTCCTCTATACTTGTGGTGTTCTCACTGTCTCTCTCTTTCTCTTCCCTTCAGTCCGTGTGGTTCCCCACAAGGATGGAAAACCCTTTGGCTGCTAATTACTCCAGTCAGCTGTCAAACATATGATGGAATTGCAGACAAATCTCAGATGCTTTATATTCACGCCTAGCCTCATTCACGCTGGGATTATCAGGTTGCTCACCATAAACCCACCTGAAAGAGAAGTCGAGAAATAGAAAGTGAGGAATAAAACAAGGGGTAAGACGTGAGAGAGAACAAGAGAGGAGAGCACATCATATTTCCAACGGCTGCTAAATATGACCACATTAATTATAGATTTCTCAGCCTCACACATGTTTCTCCCGGAGGTATTTTTAGAAAAGAGTGAGAGATATATTATTTCTTTAAGCGTGCTGACAGGTGTCAGGGGAATATGGACATGTTCGTAGAGCTGTTAGCCCACCGTGCCACGTCTGTTCGCCGGTTAGGTCGGACAAGTATCTAATTATATCAATCTAAGTCTTTATAATCACAGGTTTTTCATTTCAGCAAGCATCAGTCTTCCCAGATAAGTCCACAGTGAAAAATAGGCCTACCTAGAGAAGGAGGAGGGGACGAGGAATGGCAAGATAAGGAGAGAGAGATAGGCCTGTCCCAAATGCCACATTCATTCCTTGATGTCCTCTACCGACTCCACACTTTGGTGATGTAATGCCACATAGATTTTGTATCTTGGTATTTTTAGATGATAGTATTAAAAAAATAATAATAATAATATATTTTTTAACCACTTACAAAATCCATAATGTGTTTAACTAGTCATTGTCATTTAATCAACCAGTCAATACCACATTTAGTTTAAAGCTGTCCCTGACTAATTTGAATATTTAGTTCAGGAATCGGACTACACTGGTTGCGCTATGTTTTTTTTTAAATTCACTAAACCGAACCAGCTCATTAGAATCATTTGTTATGGAATCTGATTCCACTGGTTAGCTGTATGTTTTTGATTCACTAAAAAGAATTGACTCTGAGACATTCGTTCAGCAATCGGACTATACTATAGTTGCACCGTATGTCATTAATTCGCTAAAAATACCTGGCTCATTAGAATCATTCATTCTGGAATCAGACTACGCCGGTTGCGCTGTATGTTTTTGATTCACTAAAACGAAGAGACTCATTAAAATCAGTTATGGAATCAGACTATACAAGTTGCATTGTGTGTTTTTGGTTCACTAAAAAGGGCAGACTCATTAGAATCATTCTTTCTGGAGTTTTTTTTTTTCTGTGCGTTTTTGATTTAGCACATTTCATACACAATGGTAATTAAAAGTGCTTTACATAAAAGGAATTAAAATGATCGTAAAAAATAATCACAATAATAAAAACAAGGAATTTAAGAACTTGATTTAAAATGAATTAAAACAAAATTATTATATATAAAATACAGTGCAGTCAGTTCGGACGTAGCACAGTGCTCATTCAGTAAATGCACAGCTAAACAGATGAGTTTTGAGTCTGGATTCAAATGTGGCTAATGTTTTTGCACATCTGATCTCTTCTGGAAGCTGATTTCGGCATACTAGCTAATAGATTTAGTAAAAACTCATTCAAATAGTTCATTTGGGAATCAGACTTTATGGGTAGCACTGCATTCATTAAAAAGAACTGATTCATTAAAATCATTAAGTCCAGAATCAGACTTTACAAATTGTTCTGTATGTTTTTGATTCACTAAGCAGAATTGACTCATTAGAGACATTAACTCTGGAATCATACTAGTTAAGTTAAGCGAATAATTAGAGTAATTCATTCGGATTAGACTACACGGGTGCCGTATGTTTCTGAGTCACAAAAAAGAACTGATTCTTTCTGCAATCGGACTTCAGAGGTAGTGCTATGTTTTTGATTCACTAAACTGAATCGATTCGCTAATAGAGACATTTGTTCGGGAATCCAACTATTCCAGTTGCGCTGTTTTTGATTCACTAAAAAGAGGTGTTAGAACAAGTAGTATGAGAATGTTTGAGCATCATTCTCATGTTCATATTACTTACATTATGCTTTTCAGAGCCACAGATCCCTTTTTGCCCGTAACCTCAGGTGCTCCTCTCATTCAAAATGTTTAAATGAAAATGATTGGGTTGTAATCGGCTGTCTCTTCTGCTATGTTTTCACGTTACCATTGTGTTGTAGTCCATTTTAAAGCCTCTAGCAGTGTGGGCTCAGAAAATCTAAACGACTAAAGGGAGCCTTATAGACTCAGTACGCATACACAAATCTGCATCAAGTGCGCCGTTAGGACCTAATAGTGAGAAAATGAGCCCACCATTTTGGCTCAGACCTTCCAGCGCACTTGTTCGAACTTCCCTCTCATGTTCGCATTACTCTGATTATGCTTAATTCACAATGGCGGATCACTTTCCAGTGACCTCAAATGCAATAATAGACTCTTCTGACAGGCTTCTTAAGTAAATAAAGCAGGGACCTACACATCTGTTGCACATAATTACCCATTAGGGGTATTACGCTGAACAGAGCTAATAACACAGAGATTTCATTAGCCGCGTCTACCAGGGTTTTCCTGTACGCTGGGACTCTCTCTCCCAACTCTGACAGATGCTATCATGTCATTAGAGACCCTTCAGGAATCAAACCAGATCCCAGAGTCCTTTTCTTAATGCCTGAATGAAATTAAAAATACGTCTGCGTGGTAATTTAGGAATGTGGAAAGAAATGATGGATTTTCTTAGGAGAACGTCCTCTGTTTCTCGCTTTCACCTTGAGCGGTTTTCTTAACGGATAAAGAGTATTTTGTCTACGTCTCTGACGCAGGCTGATCAATATCCTGACATGCAGGAAAGAAAAACAGGGGTGACATCCTCTCAAAGGAGAGATACGATAACGACGCTCGTCTCCAGCTCGCTCTATCCAATCCAGCATGATTCTCTGCGTTCTTTGAAGCCTGATCTCTCTGTCGCTCTCTAACTTCCTTCGTCTTATTTATTCCCTCTTCTTTTGTTTCCCCTGAAGCCCGATCCAGGCAGATCATATCCAGTGATCATCCAAGGTGACATTGATTTGATTGGACTCTCGCGAGCGCTCTGCTTCTGTTACGGGCGATGAGCCTCTGTCCCAGAAGTTGTTTCTCTCGCTGACAGACACACGCTGATGAATGGGAATGGCTGTATCAGACAGATCCACCATGTCGTGAGATAAAGAGATAACCGGCTTGCAGGGGAATCTGTCTTTCCACCCGTAGGTCCAGAGGCATCCGTCAGAGCCAGAAACGCAATCGAGGACGATTCGTAGGATCTTGCTGACCTTCTAGACCATGACCTTTGACCAGTGGTGTAATGTAACCAAGTAATAATACTTCGTTACAGTACTTAAGTATTTTTTGGGAGTATATGTACTTTACTTGAGTTTTTATATTTCAGCCAACTTTTACTTTTACTCCACTACATTTCCTAATTAAAATGTATACTTTTACTCCGATACATTTCCCCGAAGCAATTTCACCAAATCACACACAGAGTGCACGCACATTGATTTATTAGTCTATTAAAACGCGAAATTCCAGGCATTCTAAATTGTAGACGGCAAAAATGATTCTGTATGCTTTTTATATTTATATAATTTAATATGGTTAACTTAATCTATATCACGCAAAGAGTACTGTTTTTCTGCCGATATCAGCATGATAACACATTTAATAATCATTTTATACAAGTTCAGTAAAGCAATAAGTGACTTACATTTTAGACATACTATTGCTTGTTTTTGCTCAATTTTGCCAACGAAAAGAGTTCCAAACAAAGATCACAGCACTGTTTTGCGTCTCTGAGCAATGGACCGTGTTTACTTATTGAATGAATCAGCTTTTTGAACGAATCGGTTGATAGAAATGATTCAGTGATTCACTCAACACAGTCAAATGCTTTGTTCCTGAATGAATCAGCCGTTTGAATGAATCGGTTGAATCTCAATGACTCACTCATTAACAGTCACTTGCTGTCACCTACTGGAGGTTTTAATTTCACATTTCGACTATTTTTTTCATGTTTTAAATAATTTCAAATATCAGTATTCAGCGTTTTATGTTAAAAACAAAACATTATTCATCCATCTGTAACTGCAGTTTACACGTACGTTTAAGATTTAAAAAAATACTTTTCGTACTTAAGTACAATAAATATCACATACTTTAAGACTTTTACTCAAGTAACATTCTAAACGGTGACTTCAACTTCTACCAAAGTCATTTTCTGGTAAGATATCTTTACTTTTACTTGAGTATGGCTTTCAGGTACTTTATACACCACTGTCTTTGACCCTCTGCTGGCAGGGATGGATATAGAAAGGTGAACAAAGGCTTTTCAACCGCTTTTTCGTCTCAGATCCTGTTATTCTTATTGATTTAAGGACAACATGAAATTAAATTGAATTTATTTATTTATGGATGAATGAATGAATGTACTGGCTCTGATTCTGAAGTTTAACATTCAAAGTCACTCATAAATGACTATAAACCTTTTTAACCACACTGTAAAAAAAATTCCGTTGTTTTTACAAAAAAATTTTGGCAGCTGCGGTTGCCAGAATTATTCTGTAAAAAATACATTAAAAATGTAAACATCTTTACTATTTAATGTAGTATAATTTACATAATTATTATGTAAAACAAACAAACACATCCTGTAAAATTTACGGTAATTAATTGTTGGAAATAATGCCATTTAAAGCATTTTAACAAAAAAATCCTGTTGTTTTTACAGAAAAAATCTGGCAGCTGTGGTTGCCAGAATAATTCTGTAAAAAATACAGTTTTAAATGTAAACAACTTTACAGTATAAAACTGTAAATTTTAGTATAATGCTTGTGATTCACAAAAACAGCACTTTTTAAACCAGCAAATATTTTTTGGAAATAGCACAACCAGGCTTTTATTATACTACTACTTTCAATATTATCAGTACAGTTGTCACTTAGTCTAGACTCAATATCACTCGATTTCACTGCGAAGAAATATTAACTGTAAAATTGAGAAGTGGAAACATAAACTGTTTTTAAACAGGCAGATCAAACATTCATCTTAGTTTCATATAAACTGCACCACCATAGACTTTGACCAGAAATGTGAAAAATATAACCCAATGTACACAGTTTAGGCTTTGAAATACTGAAAAGCTAAAACTAGATATGCATAAAGAGCTACTGCACTGAAAGACTCAAAAATCCAATAATTTGCTCTTTCAAGCATTTATTGACCTTAAACAAGTGCACAAAAAAATCTGTTAGTTCTCAACACAAATTTGTAATGTGTACTTTCTTTACAAACCATACAATAGAGAGCATGACAGATTAATGATTATCTTACTGAAAAAGGAAAAGATGGAGGGACTTCTCTCTTAAAACGGTTCAAGAACAAATAAGAGTTGTTTTTTTTTTTATGAAAAATAGTAACATTATCACTCTTTAAGGATTACTGCATTTCCTTGGAATCAGTGTAACAAATGTACATGAGATACAAGTATGCAAATCAGAAAATACTAGAGCAATAGCAACTATAACAGTTGTATACACTGTAACTTAACACATATACTGAGTATAGCAGATGAAACAAACCTTTAAACAGAGTATGGCACATCATTCATTAAATGTCAGAAATCTTACTGACTTCAGTCCATATTTAGACATCACGCCACTCGTGATCTGAAAGGTCCTGAATCAAGGTAAGGACTCTTGGGTTCACGTGAAGACGGGCTGTGTTGGTCTTCTCCACTTTGGTGCCCTTTTCTGGGTTGATGGAAAAAAAACACCTTGGGAAATAAGAAAACACAATTGTATTGATGAAAAAAACAAACAAGCTTCATTAAAAGCATACAACCTTTTTATTGCCATTAGAGTGAAATTACTGAACCTATACATAGGAGCCTGATATAAAAAAAAAAAGCTAATTTAACAGATAATGTGGCAGTTGGACTTAAGAGGTTTTTGCATCTGAAGTCTTCATATATAGTGCTGGGCAACGATTAATCGCATCCAAAATAAAAGTTTTTGTGTACATAATATATGTGTGTGTACTGGTGTTGTTGCATCATTTGAGCTTTGGGAAACATCTTCACATGCAAAGATAGTAGATGACTGAGAAACAGTTTCCCTGTAAATGTCACTTATGCTACAATCCGAAGATGCTCGATGTTTTCTGGACATATGAGCAGTAAACGATGATTTAACCGTAAACATATTTTTACAACCCGTTACTGGACACGCCACGGGTCGCCCCTCCACTACACATGGTCTTTTAAGTGGCATATTAGTTCTTTTGCTGTGTGAAACCTGCGGTCACACAACGAAATGGCACATTTAAAATCGGCAACAACGGCTCTAGCAGTAACGGAGGATGCGGACTGGTTGTGATCCCGATAAAAATGAGCTTTAAAAGCTGCGTAAGTACAAAATGTCCGCTTACAGTCAGTACTAACACACTTGAAAAAACAATGGGGTTCGTTTCGGTGAACTCTACAGTGCAACACATAACCCCTCAACGTCTCTAGTGTTTTGCTGCAAAAACGACACTTAATAATTTTTAGCGAACTAACAAAATTGTTTGTTTTTTTTAACCTTTAACAGTTAACTTACACTGAATCACCCCTCGGCATTATTATTACGACGGCAAAATACCCTCGGTCAAATACAGGTGCCTGTACGTCAAAGTCTTTAAAGTAAACGAACTTTTCTCTTACCAGTGCTTCAGTCCGTGATTTTGCTAATCGTCACACATCTCCACGCGCTGGCAGATTGGGCGCGCACTCACTAACGATCCGTGAACTTCGTCAAGATGGCTGCTCCCGCGATAATCAGAAATCAACTTCACTGCTTAGTGATTGGACGAGGCAGAGTTCATACTTTGAAATTCAAATGTAGACGTTAATTTATGCAAGAATGTACATTGTACATAGAATAAAAATGCTGTTACAGTTAAAAATGACCTTAAGGTATTATGAATATTACTAAATTATATTATTCTGTAAAAAAAAAATTATATATATATATAATGTATATATATTGTTTTGTCAATTACAATTAATTAACAATGAATAAATATTGTTCAAACATAAAGAACTGACGAACAGCTAGGCTATGGAACAAATTACCCGTAACTCTCTTTTTAATTGTTGCCTAATATTTAATGTGCAATACAATTTTTTACACTCTAAAATATAAAAATAGCTTATACTGATACTATACATTAAGCCAATTCTGAACAGACACATCACATTTTAAACCCCTCATATTAATAACATTTTGCTACACTTGTACATATTTGTATCTGTAAATATAACATGATTTTGTATGTGTTCAACACTATAATTTTGTAAATTTTAACTGAATTGTATTGCTTTCTTATTAGTTTTTTCCATTAAAATCACAGTAGTCAGTAATTTTACAAATAAATATGATTCTTTAAACACAACAGTGCAGACATTCTATATTATGGCTCTTTATTCTATATTAGTTCTATATTAATAAAATTATAGCACTGTTGTGCTTTGGGCGTCCAGAGTTCGAGTCCTGGCTTGCGGACCTTTCCTGATATCGTCCATCCTCTCTCTCCCACTTCACTTCCTGTCTAAAATACTGTCCTGCCCTAATAAAAAAAGGCGACAACTTCAAAAATAAATCTGAAAAAAAAAAAAAATAATAAATTGCCCTTGTTGCCGAATGCCCTTTAGTTATGCCAATGAACTTGAATAACAAATTTATTTAATTGTAATTCTTTTATAATCATTTAATACATTATTATTTCAAATAATTTTATAAATAATTATTGTTTAATGCTTATTTTAAAAATAATTGTATAAATAATCAATCAATCAGAAATAATATTGAGAATTATTATTAATAAATATGATCCTTGCAGAATATATGGCTAATTCTGGTTGTTAATTTTTATTCTTACTTTTATTCTGCATCTGAATAACAATAAGAATAAGCCAATCGTGTTTCATCACTGTTATGTAAACTAAATGCTAGTTATGGGTATTCCAAAAAAAAAAAAAAAAAAAGGCATTTGTTTTCGCTCATTTTAAAAGGAAATACTGTAGAATCTTTATATTTTAATCAGAAATACATTAACACAGAAACACTGCGCTTGTCAGGCCATTTTTATGTTTTTACTATCTGTGGTAAAGAAAACTGAAAAAAATTTAAACAAGTCATTTATCTCGTGCCTTTTTACATTTTTTGTGCTTATATTACCTCTGTGATTCATCCATGCTGAGTGAAGTCCTGAAACAAATGCTCCAAACATTGTGTTCAGTTATTACTCACATAAATAAAACCGATATGTGTTTTTGCTGCATAGTGAGGGGCATTTGGAGAGAAATTCATCTTATCCATCTGCGTTACTGTGCTACAGTCAGGAAATGCAGGCGTAAGAAAGTGGCAGTATGCGTGTGCGCATGAGAGAGAGGCTGTCTTTGGCGTCACAAACCGCTCTCTGGCGATGAGACAGCAAGAATAGCAGTTCATCAAAACAAGCTGTTTTTGGAGGCTTTGTTTTTGCTGACAGTGATCTATAATATTATCTATGCTGGTTGAGTTTCACAAAATTACAGAATCTGTTACTTCAACGCTTATTTCAAAGATGTCTGGAAAATCTTTTAACCACTAGTTGTTCCAAGGCCCAGTCCTTGCCGTTAGTATAAGGTGTGGAGCTGTTGTAGCGTAATGGAGGGTTTCAGGGCCGTGCACAGGCCTTTTGAGGGGCATGTGCTGAAACTGAAAAAGGGCACCCCCCCTTTTTTTTACTGGTTACATCTTAATGATAAGCGGAGAGTATAGAATACTACATTCAAAAATTAGCTAGCTAGCAAATATGCATATTAACATCGTAAACATTAACCATGCTGTGAGTGTGACCATATATAATATGATTAAATGTTAATAAATTAAGTGTATCAGCAGATAACCATTATAAATCAAAGAAGAATTTTCTTAGAAATATATTTTACCTAGCTGACCAGGAACACTCAGTCGCTTTGTGTCAAACTCAAACGCAGTTATGGCCGGGTTTTTGACCAGCGAATGTGTGTGCAAATGTGCAATTTGTCCATCATTAAAACGGCAGCATCACATTACGTTTTGATCAACAGGTTACAAAGTTTGTTGTAGCTATATGGGCGCTCAGTTTTTCCTGTTGTAAAATACGTTTGGCCAAAATGTCATTTTATAAAAGATGAAATGCTACTGTATGCACAGGCTATTTAAGTGTAGGCTATTGGCTATGACTAATTTAGATGGCAAATGCCCTCTCTCCGCAGGTCCGGTCTCAGACCTCAAATGCATAAAACATGAGCCTTTATACAGTAGACATACTAGTGTTTCTTGCGTAAAGACAACGCTGTACTTATACAAACAAGAAGATATTTATTTACCCTTGCAAGACGTTCAGCTGCTCTGCTGTGGAACTTCAGTTCACTGCACTCAGTCAGTCAAGACAGGGGGTGGAGTTATGAGGTTTGACTGACAGTTTGAGCGGATCCAACAAGATTTAGTCACAAACTCTTTTTAATACCTTTCATTCGCTAAATATATTTGTAAAACAGACAGACAGACGTAAAGGGTGACCAATAGCATTGATTTATTGAAGAAAAAAAAAAGAAGAAAAAAACAAAAAAAAAGGGCACTTCGGAGTGTAAGGACAAAAAAGGGCATGTGCTCTGCACAGGTTGAGCCCTACCTGTGCACGTGCCTGGAGGGTTTGCTATTCATCGGTCGCAGGTTCAATTCCAGGTTTGTTTGGCCCACATATTGTGCTCTCTCATAGGTGGGAATTTGCTAAGAATGAATTATACCCACTGAGTTTTTGCGTGTTTATGAGAGTTTTATGCAAATAAGGTAATGGCTCAAAAGCGCCATGTGTTAGATGCCATTTGCACAGCTCTGTTTCTGATATTGCTTTGCTATTTAGGGCCTGGTTATACCAGACTGTGATTCTACTGCATTTAGGGCCTGGTTATACTGGATTGCGGTTGGTGGGTGAATTAGCAGGAATTTGAACTGAAATACATCACGTGAAAATGTGTTTGTTCTATAAACGTCTTTGAGAGAAGCATTTAAGCTTCAGTGTGCTGTTCAGGTGGCCTATTGGTTATGTACCCAGTGTGATCTCATTAGAATTTGCTGTTAATTACCTGGAAGGTGTGATTGTAGCACCTTTTATTTATTTATTTTTATTTACATTTAGACATAGACACTGATATGTAAAATATCAACTGAATAAGCTGTCAAATGTATTGTATGTCATCAATTTATTATAAATAAGACCAATACATTGAAGGACTTTTGAACATTTGTATCTTGTTTTACATACAGGGTTTCTTAAAGGGGTCATATGATGTTGCTAAAAAGAACATTATTTTGTGTATTTGGTGTAATGAAATGTGTTTATGCAGTTTAAGGTTAAAAAAAAAAAAAAAACATTTCCACATAATGTACATAATTGTTGCTCCTCTATGCCCCGCCTTTCTGAAACGCAGCGATTTTTACAAAGCTCATCGGTCTGAAAAGACGTAGATATGTGGGGGCGTGTTAGAATGAGGCGTTTTAGGTAGGCGTGGTTGACTCTTAACTTTTATAAAGAATATCTCTTTGGATTTGAGACTTTAGTCTTTGCAACTTTACAGATCTTCTTTATGCACCAAGAGCTTGTAACACTCCAAAGAGAAAGGAAAAGTTGAAATTGCATCATATGACCCCTTTAAAAAGTCTTAATTTGCCCTTCTACAAATTAAGGCCTAACAAAGTTGAAGCAGAATTGAAGCCGAAAGTCTAAAATTCATATATTCATGACATTGACTGTTGCATACTCTGCAAAGAATTAATATCTTCGGTATTTCTGTCCTTTTTTTTCCAATTTAGATATTAAAACATCCTTGAAAATGAAGAAAGTTGAATTTTTGTTTTCTGATAAATTGAACAAAATGGAATGAGTTTATGCTTAAAACCAAAACAATATCTGTCAATGGGGTTTGGAAACGTTTTTCTTTAAAGTAAGATTTTTCTGACCCTTTTGGTTCAGTTGTTCTCATTTTCATTTTAAACTCGCTTCATTTTGATCAGTATCACACAAAACAAACTTCTGTCATTTTACTTCTCAGTGTAACTTGATTTAAGAATCTGTAGACATTTGCACTGGAAAACAAGACAAAAATACTGAGGAAGAACATCACTTTTTTTGCAGTGTGATCAGAAGGTACAGTAAAAGTTATTTCCATATTCTAGTTAAGCATTTTAATTAAAAATGAATAGTGTTTCATCTGTTGGAAGTTGTATTTTCAATTTGCTTAATTGTTCAATTATTGCTTAATTTTTTTTAATGGTCTTAAAAAATCTGCAGAAACCCTGTACATATTTAAACTCTAAATATCCACACATTCATATTGCATGTATCATGCATTTGGCTTTTATTCAAAGCGACCTCCAGTGCAGTTTTCTGAATAGGATGAATAGGAAATCCACGTTTCAATAGAAATGTTTAGGTTCAAAACAACTTCTCGCTTATCTGCTCTATTGACAACAGGTTGTTGATCACCACAGACAATAATTTCAACTTTTCCCTCAGTTTGTAGATAATCATGTTTACAGTAATGCACTTTGAAGTCACAATTGAAGTCTATGAGAAAAGACATTCCAGAGATGTTATAATTGAGCTATAAAGAAATGATCCTTGTAGCAGGCCTACTTTTATAGACGGATAAAATGTTGGTCACTGACTTTTGCTCACTTTGTTCTGGAACAGTTTTTCCCTCATTCATTTCCTTGATTATGCATTCCAATTCATGAACCCAGCCAGCTCTGATGAATATATCTTTATGAACTTTTGATGGGGAAAAAATATGAAAATCAGGGAAAAAAAACAAAGATACATGACATTCATACATGGCAAATAACAGACCTACATACATGTATAAATAAATAAAAATTGTACGATATAAAACCTTTGATTTTAAGTATAAATAAATATGACTTTTCAGCATAATTTCTCCAGTCATCAGTCAAAATGATCCTTCAGAAATCTTTCTAATATTCTGGTTTGCTCAAGAAACATTTCTTATAAATGTCAGTGCTGAAAACAGTTTGTGCTGCTTAATGTTTTAGTGGATTCGTTTGAAATAGAAATCTTTTGGAACATTATAAGTGTCTTTACTGTCAATTTAATATGTTCTTGCAGAAAAAAAGTATTAATTTTTAATCCCAAATATTTCAACAGTGGTGTGTGAATGTCTCGTCTCATAAACTTCCACTGTAAACAACTTTTTCTTCTTTTTACAAACTGAGGGGTGAGTGAAAGTGTTTTCTGTAGTAATTGACAGAAATGTCACCGAAACTGTTAACAGAGCTTAATCTGTATTGAATCCAGAACATTCCCCTAACTTCTAAAACAGTTTTTCATGGTTTGAAGGTTTGTAGAAGGGTTAAAGAGCACTAGTCTCATGAATGATTCGTACTGACACTTGAACTCTAACTCTTGCATTATTTAGATTATCCAATTAAAGAAATACTCTTCCTCTGCTGGATGAGAAACAACCAGCAGCTGTAAGAGTATCTAACCCCCAACACACACACACCATCTGTCAAATCGTTTTTAAAAGTCTGAATTGTGCATTTTAGCTTCAACATCAGGACACAAACTGTGCCGAATATTTACTTTCCATCGAATGCATCTGTCCACTCTTCAATTGAGCACAGACCCCTAGTGTTTCTGTGTTTGTGTGTATGATTGTCTTTGACCCTGACTGCTGACAGTACTTTTTTTCTGCTTTCAGCCACTGTTTTTATGCCAAACCTGTCCACCAAATGCACACAGATGAACGCTGAGAGAACGGACCAGCTTTTACAAAGGTAACGATTGAATCCAAGCAGTGGCAATCTGTCAGAGGCGAACGATGCTCAGCCTCCTTGTAAATGTATTTAAAACACACCTAAAGCAATGATTAACTATGGTGGTAAAGCTACTAATGCAATCTGACTGATCAGGTTGATTTGATCAATATTTACATTCATTCATCGACATTTATTCATTTAGTAGATGCTTTTATCCAAAGCAAGACAAGGCAAGCAATCTGTCATGAGAGACAACTATTTGTACGCAGTGATGTTTGGAATATAAGCAAGATTTTACATATTTTTAAAATGAATTTGTATTTTAAATGATAAGTTAATTGATAATAACATTGATTTACACATTAGCATCTCTGGAAACCTCACAGAGACTGTCATTGGTTCCCTGGCAAATTTATTTTAACGTTTTTCGTTAAAGGAATTGTTCACCCAAAAATTTGCTTAAAATTTACCCACCCTTTAGACCATCCAAGATGTAGATGGGTTTGTTTCTTCATCGGAACAGATTGGAGAAGTTCAGCATTACATCACTTGCTCACCAAGGGATCCTCTGCAGTGAATGGGTGCCGTCAGAATGAGAGTCCAAATAGCTGATAAAAAATCACAATAATCCACAAGTAACCCACACCACTGCAGTGATGTGAAAAGCTGTGCGTTTATAATAAACAAATCCATCAATAAGATGTTTTTAACTTCAAACCATTGTTTCTGTCTAAAATTCAAGTCCTCTCTCCCTAATATTTCTTTCTCAGGTGAAACAGTTGATCTGAATCAGGAGAGAAATATGCACAAATCAAGCAAAAACATGTTCTCAAAAAATGGACAACAGAAGATGGACTTTTTCGAGCCTGGTCTCATGAAAATGCGTATAAATAGTACGCCAAATAAAAACGAAAACTCGTGGTATAGATGCGCAAAAATGGACTTTGGCGTGCATATGATACACATGTGTTTGGCGTGCATATAATACGCAGTTTTCGCGTGCATATGATATGAAATTTGTTGGCGTGCATATGATACGCAGTTTTCGCGTACATGCGCATCTACCCCACAACCCTAAACCTACCCATCGCGTATAGCATATACACGCCAAAGTCCATTTTTGCGTATCAATACCACGAGTTTTCGTTTTTATTTGGTGTACTATTTATACGCACTTTCATGAGATCGGGTTGACTTTTTCACTGCAGGAAGCGTTATTATGGATTATAGATTTGTGATGTTTTTGTCAGCTGTTTGGACTTACATTCTGACGGCACCCATTCACTTCAGAGAATCCATTGGCAAGTGATGCAATGCTACATTTCTCCAAATCTGTTCAGATGAAGAAACAAACTCATCTACATCTTGGATGGCCTGAGGGTGAGTACATTTTTAGCAAATTTTCATTTTTGGGTGAACTATTCCATTAAAACTAGGCTGAGCTCTCAAGACGAAACAGATTTACACACTGCATATTTAGAGTATAAGTTTTTTTTTTTTTTAATCGTTAATGCGTCATGCGATGAAAAATATCATTTTGATTCCTATTTAAAAAAATTTTTAGACCCTATATGGAGTGATATTTAAAAATGCATTCTTTTGTGTTTTGAATATACATTTAAACTCCCCCAGCATATAAACTGTCTGGACATATTTTGCATTGGAATGTTTTCCTTTTGAATAGAGGAACGTTTTAGCGTCTGCGTGGCGTCCCATGAATTGTTGTCTGAAATGTGAGCATGTGTTATTTTACATGCTGTGGGACAGACAGCGTTTTTTTTTTTAAAACATCCATTTCCCTCAGAGTCTGAGCGATTATTATCAACAACTTCCCCTATAATAATTGCTGTTAATAGTGTTCATCGTCTGTTTTATTACGTCTTAAATTGATTTTTCCGTACTGCTGGTTCGTCTGGTCAGAGGAGAACTGGCCCCCCGACTGAGCCTGGTTTCTCCCAAGGTTTTTTCTCCATTCTGTCACCGATGGAGTTTTGTTTCCTTGCCGCTGTCGCCTCTGGCTTGCTTAGTTGGGGACACTTCATTTCCAGCGATACCGTTGACTTGATTGCAAAGATACTATTTAAACTGAGCTGGATGTTGACATCACTGCATTCAATGATGAACTGTCTTTAACTGAAAAATGTGTGTTTACTATTGTCATTTTGCATTATTGACACACTATTTTCCTAATTAATGCTGTTCAGTTGCTTTGACACAATCTGTATTGTTAAAAGCGCTATATAAATAAAGGTGACTTGACTTGACTTAACTGACCGCAATTTTCCTGGGAGGCTAGAAGGAAGTCTTTAAAAGCGGCCTATTTTCCCTATACACGCAGACAAGGCTCTCATTACAGATCAGCTGAATTGTGACATCATAGACAGATGATTCATTACGATTCAGTGCTATTATGACATCACCAGCCTAACACAATTGAACAGTCGCTCTAAAACACATTTCTGCTGTGTAGATGTTTGCTTTCTCATTTGTTTGATAGCATTTGCTCTATAATGTAATAGAATATATTGCGCACATCTGCAAATAAAACCGTGACATCATATAAAACGGCCTTAAAGCACGAGTCTTTGCCTCCCTGTCTCGCTTTAATGATAACTGAGACTCCAGCGCAGAGCAGCTGGACAAGTGAATGAATTAATAATGGCATATCCCATATCTCATAAATAAAATGTTTCTACAAATATCTGATCTCTTAAATACCGGCAATCGACAGCGCTTGGTTTGCTTTTGGGGAAGTGCTTTCTAAAAGGAACATAAACCTTTAACATCGTCTCGCATGATCAGGATATATAATAGCACAGCATAATCAGTACCAAAACTGGCCTGCATTGTGCTGCGGATGTAGATATGAAATATTCACTTTATTTTTTCAGCAGAGTTTTCTGAAAGCAATCATCTTTAATAGAAACATTGCGATGTATTTACTGGCATGTCTCTTATAGATTTCTTTAATAAGATATTTTTATGATCAGTCACACTGTGAAGAATTTGTATGCAATTGATTTGTGTTTGCATGTCATACAATATGATCTCATTATTATTATTCATAGGTACGAAGTGTCCTTCTACATGCTTATGTGTACTATTTGATAGCAATAAAACTGTGTATTGGTGTTGTTATGAGTGAATCTCACTAAACCTGTCAAGAACACGTCTGGGTCATATTTCAGCCCAGAATCCAAAGAAAGAGGAAAGGGATATTTTATTTGGATTATATTTTGCTGTATTTTGGCATTATACATTTGCGTAGTGACAGTAGCTTTATGGAGGGTTGCATACTTTCACACAAAATATCTGTTTTTCAGTATTGTAATGTGAAAACGTCTCAGGTTACTTATGTAACCATGGTTCCCTGAGTAGGGAACGAGACACTGCGTCCTCTAGGGGTCGCTATGGGGAGCGCCTCGTCGTGACCCGTGTCTGAAGCATACATTGAAAAAACACCAACTCGTTGGCCGGCGACAGCCATGACGTCACTACCGGTGCGACTATAGTATAAATAGGCGCTGGGAGCACACATCATTCACTTCTTCGTCTGAAGCTTGCGTCCGCAGCATGGCAAGAAACCTAGAGGACGCAGTGTC
>NW_015539968.1:336199-336688 GCF_001515605.1 Sinocyclocheilus anshuiensis
TCCCATTCCTTCTCAATGTTTATATGGAAAACAGGAAGAAAGGAAGGCTCACCTGAGCTGGAGGGTTATGGCCAGAAAAATAATGTTCATCGAGATACTTCGCGACTTCACTTTCTTCACCCGCTTTACAGCAACTAAAGCCTCGCCGTGGCGCGATCCAAAACAGTCAATAATAATGGGCTGTCCTCGTGGTAGTATTGAGCAGTGCTCCCCTTTTATCAAAGGGCTACCTGGAATGAGCAACGTTATTCCTCTGAATTTGGAGTTCTCCTCTCACATGAGAAGTTTGAGTTCTCTGTTTCTCCAGAGCACCAGGAACCAGCAGAATCAGGTGAATTAGGCCCTTAAAAACCTCTGCCTCCCTGATGCGCTGAGTGTTTGGCTAGCTTGCAGTATGCTTCCCCTTCTGATTTTACAATCATGCTGCAGGTCGAGCCCCCTCTCGTTGAGAGCTGGGTTTGTGCTCCCTCAGCCAAGGTAAACTACTGC
>NW_015539968.1:337438-339964 GCF_001515605.1 Sinocyclocheilus anshuiensis
ACGCTTTGCTAGTGCTCGCCATAATGAGATGAATAGAGATCGCTCTTACCACAGAAATGCACGCTTCAAACAGAACAGTCAATGAAGACGAAGAAGAGAATGATGTGTGCTCCCGGCGCCTGTTTATACTATAGTCGCACCGGAAGTGACGTCATGGCTGTCGCCGGCCAACGAGTTGGTGTTTTTTCAATGTATGCTTCAGACACGGGTCACGACGAGGCGTTCCCCATAGCGACCCCTAGAGGACGCAGTGTCTCGTTCCCTACTCAGGGAACCATGGTTACATAAGTAACCTGAGACATTTTTCTTTGGATTTTGAAAAGCGACATGCTTTTGTGAAACGCACACTTAGACTTCTGACTGATTGAACTAAGAGTGTCCGGAGCGGCTGAGTTTGAATAATGCTTTTTATTATTTAATTGTGCTTGTGTGATTTCCATCAGAAACAGCTGTGTTGAATGGTGCCCTGCTAAAGGTTTTAATTGGACTGAAGGCCATTTGAAAGCACAGCACGCTGGACGCTGCTCCATTCAGGTGAAAGTGTTCATTGTTGTAGCCACAAGACCGCTCAGTATAAAGCTGCACAGACTGTATTTTCTTTTGATTTATTAGAAAAACATAGGGAACCAGAGATTTCTTGAGCCCAGTTTTTCAGGTCAGGTCAGTTAATTGTTCGCGTATGATACAAAAAATCTCAGTATCTCATTAATGTTTCGGCTTTTGCTTTATTTAGATTTTCTGTTGAAAATTGCATAGAACACTAAAAGGAGATTCCTGGAAATCTCCCACATCACACATTTAGATTTTTACATATTCTGTTATTCTGTTTTTATAAGTATTGGCCATGGTTTATGAAAAAAAAAAAAAAAAAGATTTTGGTAGCTCAAGTAAATTTTAGATTTTAGAAGCTTAACTATTGCATTTTATAAGCTTAGCCCTGCCCTGTATTGCAGAATTGATAATAAAATGTCTATTGAATTGCTCTATTATTTAAATCATGGACATAATTTTTATTTTAATGAACCTACCTTTTAAATCAGTCACTCAATGATTATAAACTAGGGGGAAAAAAACTCTACAAAGGAAAATTTTGTTACGTATATGCACTGTATTACATATTGATTGTGTTTTTTGTTGTTTTTTGTATATGCAGTATACACTGATTCAGCACCCCATCAATCATGCGCTGTAAACACCATCACTGTATTTTTACAGTGAATTTCTGGTGACCACAGCTGCTTAACCACAGATATTTTTCACATTGTAAGAACTACATTAAGTTTGAGCTAAAAGAACAACCTCTAGGTAATGTAATCTTTCTCTGGTTTGTGTGTGTGTGTGATTGAGTCACAATCCGCTCATTCGTTTGGAAGACAATGAATGTGTTTTTGTCTCTATAGCTAGTTGTAAGTGTGTGTGTGACTCTAAATTGAGGTTAAAACACTTGTTTCTCGTATATCGCGTCATGAGTCAAACAAAACAGCGCACACAATCGCATGGACTCGAGTGTTTCTCTTCGTCTCGTTATAAAAGTTGTTGTTGTGTAAATGTTGCTTTTGTGTCCAATAGCACAGCACTATTCATTAATTCTCCCCATTCAAAGCATCTCTCCACATTGCTATGTCCGTGGAGTGTGCTTACAATGCATTCTGGATTGATTTTGCTCCTTTCTCCTATGTGCACAAAATTTGACTATAAAATCAGTGCACCCATCTCAGTAGCACAATGGAGGACAGCGTTTACGGCACCACAACAATATAGAGGCTGGAAATGAGCTGAGAGTGTAGGATGGAAAATAAATACAGGGGGAGAAAACAAAGCCTGTTTATTCAGGTCCGCTCATGGCCGAGACAAGCTTAAGCTTAGTTCAGATCACTAACCGTAAATATTAAACATTGCCATGTAACTCACTTCGCAATTTGTCCTATTTTTTTTTTCAGTGATTAGTTCTAAAATATGCTTGCACTAAGGAGTGATATTATTTTAGTTTTTTGTTTTTCCATAGAAAATGTGAATATCTTGCGGTTATTACAGATCTGGTAAATAAGACAGAAAGAAGATTCTGAAGATTCTTCATTTGAAAGTACATTGTTTAAAAATGAATACCATTTTGCTTCATTTGAATGATTTTACAGATTTAAAAACAATTGTACTGTCTCACAAAGGTAAAACAGAGTAACTGTGGTAACACTGGAGCAGTGTTAACTAAAACTATTAAAAACATTTTTTGTTTATTGAAATAAAATATAAATATTACATGGAAAAGATAAAAGATAAAAAACTGAACAAAGGAAAAATAGTAATACATTATAAATTAATAAATGATGAATAAATTAAACCTAAATATTCATATTTAGATATTTACTAATATAAAAGAAAACACAAAATGACAGAAATGCATAAAATACTAAAAATGACAAGTTTAATAATACCAGACACTAAATACCAAAATAATAATGAAAACTATAATAGTATATAATATAACTAAAATAAAACTCTGCTAGATCTATTAAAATGTTTAAATAT
>NW_015539968.1:340011-340410 GCF_001515605.1 Sinocyclocheilus anshuiensis
GATCTATTAAAATTTTTAAATATATATATATATATATATATATATATATAATGTTTTAATGTATTTATTTATTGAATATAGTAAAAAGTAATATAAAATTAATATCATAACATTACTTAATACATATCTGTTATGCAGCTTCCTCAGGGCTGAGCCAATTTAAATAAAAATTCATTTTGTTTATTTTATTTTATTTTTATGGATAGTACATGTAGTGGGCAAATGTGTAGAACTCTATATACTATTAAAAAAATAATCAGTAAAAATAGGGCACAAAATACTGTATTTATATGAAGGAATTTTTCATATTTATTTTTTTATAGGTGTTTTACCTGTGCAGTTTTTTTTTTTTAATTTTGCACTTCACTTTTTTTGTTTTAGAGTTAATGGACATATCTT
>NW_015539968.1:340450-351903 GCF_001515605.1 Sinocyclocheilus anshuiensis
CTAAAATGAATTGATCACGAAGCACACACGTTGTATACAGATCTCTCTCTTTTTGATCATAGCATGAACAGAAGCACAGTAGTCTTCTTTAATATCAAAACATGTCCAGGAAGGCCAGACAGCAATATTCCATCTTCTTGTGATCTTATGTCCTGCTAAATCTAAACATTTTGTCACATAATAACTTCAATTCTGTAATCCAGGAATAATGTCCTTTTGGTTTGTGCAGTGAAATATAATCTGTGGACTGCTCTGTTTTAATGGACTTTTCCTGTCAGGACCGGATGGAAAGAGAGAGAGAGAGAGAGAGAGGTCTAATGGGAGACATTGCTCCGGATTTACAGCGTCTCATTTGGCTACTAAAGACCTCTCTCTCTCTTTCTCTTTCTCTCTCTCTCTATCTCTCTCTCTCTCTCTCTCTCTCTCTCTCTCTCTCTCATACACACTCTTGCTGTTAATGCAGAAAGCAGACAGGCTTTTCTGGACAGATTGGCAGAATAGCAGCGCTTAACCCTGAGCTAAATCTGACATTGCTGAATATCCAGACAGCACTCTGTGGAGTGTGAGAAAATAATAGATGCAGAGATTGCAGGGCAGACAATATTTGTATGCATACCAGGGTTTGTGGCTGTCCTAATTTTGATGCTACTTGTGCATTTTGAGTGACAAACCTTCCTCCATTTGCAGAAGAGAGATGAGCTGCATCTTTTTGCATGTTGTTCCTCCACAGATTGTAAATGACAGAAATCATCAAACTGTGACATATTCATGGATGCATTCATGACCGCTTATAATAAGAAATGGGATTGATTATGCATTTAAAGAGAGCTTACAATAACCATATGTAAATAAAAGAATTGATATGTGCGTTAGCACCATCAAACTCTTTTCTTGATGTCTTTGTGTGATTTGTAAATTAAATATTATGGTGATAGTACATTTTATTATACCATATAAGTTGTGATTGTGCATGTTAACTGTGCAATTGATTTAGCATTTTATGTCTTATTAGGTACAATAAAACACGTGACAAATTTACCCAGCTATGCTCTATGGCAGGGGTTTTCAAACTGTTGCCCAAAGTTAGAAAATTTTACAGAAAAACTGTGTAAGAATGAAGAAATAAATGAAAAAGTACATATAACAGTATATTAATGTAGTGTGTAAAAACTAAATAATTAATATTCAGGGACGAGGGAAGTAGGGGTGCTGAGGGGGCTGCAGCACCCCCTGTTTTCACATGGTTGCAAATGCAACGCCAAGTTTGTTCATTTACATTTTTTCAGTTTTAGCATTTAATAATTTATTTGTAATGATCTCTGACATTTAAATTGTAAGTGGGCTATAATAAACCCATGTTTATCTTTATAAACATGATTAATTTTACTTGTGATGTTTTCTATCTGGATGATTAGCCTAATCCTCATGAACACGTGATGCTGGCGCGTGGTATCAGACATCAACTATACAGAATGCGAACAAGATTAACTTTAATACAAGGAGATAATGGTGCAAAAGCGAATTTCAGATTTTTTGAATCTGCAGCAAAAACTTTCCAAAATCGGCATCCAGCACGAGCACGGAGACAAGTAAGCCTAGCGGACCCGGCCCAACCCCCGAGATTGATCAGCTACTATCGATAATTTCAAAAATGTGATATGCAGTCAAATTTCCCAGTGTGTATGCCACGTAAACGAGTGTTCATATCGACGCACTTGTAGTGCTTTGGGGAGTTGTCAAATGAGGTGACCCGCCGCCCCCCTTTCACCCAACACGGAGACACACACAGCACCCCCATCCGAAAACATCTTCCCGCGCCCCTGTTTATATTAAATAATTTAAGTTATTAAATAACTTATAAAGTTTATAGAAAAATATAAATATAAATAATACAGATAAGATTACATAACCTAAATAATTTAAATAATTAATTAAAATATATATACATATAATTTATAAACTGTATACTTCTTAAACTTATAAAAACATATAATTTAAATACATTTTTTACGTTAAATATTAAAATAATACATTAAAAAGAAGTTCACAAGTAGTGTATAAAAGAAAAATAATTTAAGTTTATAGAAAAACTATAAATGATTAATAAAAAAATAAAACAAAAATAAGTAAATAAAGCTAAGATCCCACACACTGTCATGTTCATCTTTACTGAAGTGCAAATTAATCAAAGAAAGTTCAGGAAAGAGGAGGTGGGTGTTTAGACAACTACAGTACAGTTAATGCATTATAGTCTTAATGCAGAAATTGTGCATTTATACATTTATGAATGCATTTGGTGAATGCTTTTTAGCAAATCTGTTGCCTTCAAGGTATTATTTATTCTTTCTTTCTTTCTTTCTTTCTTTCTCTCTTTCTTTCTTTCCGCCTTTCTTTCTTTCCTTTCTAACTAAGTGTCTATACAGTTGTGCATTTATATATTTACTTCATTTATGCATATATTTGGCTGACACTTTATCTAAAGCGGCTCACATTGCATTCAAGTTAGTGTATGTATGTATTTAATTGTGTTTATTTATGTATTTTTAAAATAACAACAACAACAATAATAAATATTATTATTATAATTTAATGTATTTTATTCTCAATTCATTTTTTTTTTTGTTTTTATTTGAAATTCTTTTATCTTTATTCATTTTATTTATACTTTTATTTATTTATTTTAATTAAATTCATTTGTTTCAGGTAAATGTTTTAATTAGTGTGATAACAGTGTGCATTGCTTAATTTATAAAAGACAAAAAAAAAGTTGTTTTTAAATTATTTCCCATTAATGCACTGCCTACTGTAAAACTAAAAAGTTAGTATCTGTACTGATACTTGATTCCAAATCTGTTCTAGGAAAACTCCTTATATTTAATATGTGTGTTTTTCAGAGTATATTAAATATGTCATGTCTCTTTCGGCCTGAGTGCTTCTGATGATTCATGTATTTTATTGCAATTGTGTGCCCTGCAGTACCGATTTCTTGTTCAAGCATGAATCATGAAACCCATCTATACAGAACCAATGACCCGATACAGGAAATAGATGAATAGATCGAATCAAAATAAATCGTAAATGTCTGTATTACAAAATAAATTAGTTTCATAGTATTGTCTGAAATTTCTGACCAGAGAAAATCCATTGGTGGTCTTGCGTGGGGAACTGATGTGATTTGTGCTCTGCTCCATCTAACCTTATTAGAGTCAGCGTCAAAAACCAGCAGCAGGTGTCTCGAAAAAGGGCTTTTAATTACAGCTTTGAGTCATAGCTGTAATTCTCCATCCACAGGAGCAGGTACAGACCCTGCGCTCCAGCGGCCCGTGTATTGTCACACAACAACAATGTCCATCAGTGGCAGAGCGAGGCAGAGAGCAACAGGGGAGCTCCATTAGATCCATTACGGCACAGTCAGAAGTCGTCAGGTTTTGTCAAGAATGTGAATGTAGTGTTTGTCTGTCAGCTCCGCCCCGTCGGCTGTTCGACTGGTCTGATTGGCTCGTTCCCTCGGTGGTCCCTTTTTGTGCTGACTGATGGAAGTGTGTGAGTTTATAAGAGAGAAAAAGAGAGAGAATTAAGTAAAAAGGCAAACATGAAAACAGGAGAGTTTTTATGTGGAAAGCCTCAGGATGAAACCGTGAGAAGGCTGATTCTTAATTATTAAAGGTAATCGAAAACAAAGCTTTCCTCAAGACAAGCTTTGTCTTCAGCTAACGTATAACCTACAGGATGGATGCAGGACTGGAATTACAGTGATAGGCTGATAAGTGGGCAAGCCTATAATTGCACAAATATTTTTTGCCATTTTGAGATTTTTATATTTTAATTGAATAATGTCACATTGTCATTGAAGAAATATTTTTGGATGATTTTTAAAAAATATATTTTTTTAATTAATTTGAAAATTAATTTAATTTAACTTTTAAAAAAAGTATTAAACTTTATATATAACACGTACAACATTTAATATGTACTATATATACAGTGGGTACGGAAAGTATTCAGACCCCCTTAAACCATATGAAAGCTTATTTCAGGATAAAAAGGTAACTGCAACTTTTTTTCACAATTCTGACTCTCACAATTCAGATTTTTTTAAATACAAGATACAAGCTCAGAATTGCAAGATATGCAGAAAAAAAAAACAGAATTAAACTCAAAATTCTGAGAAAAAAGTCAGATTTCTATAGATGTGTGTGTCTCACAATTATGAGTTTATATTTTGCAATTGTGAGATATTATTGCAAGGTATAAACACAGAATTGTGAGATATAGACCTACAATTCTGGAGAAAAAAAAATCTGAATTGCATGAAAAGTTAGAATTGTGGGAAAATTACCTTTTTTTTAATTCTGTGGCAGAAACAAAAAAAATTGAATTGCAAGACGTAAACTCAAAATGATGAGATAGTCATGAGAATTTTGATATCATAAATCTAGCAGTTCTTGTAATTCTGTAATTCAAATTTCTTGTATTTCTAAGTTTATAGCTCACAATTCTGTGAAAAAATATATGGTAATTGGGAAAAAAATGCAAGGAGAAAAAGAATTGCAGGGAAAACGTCAGGATTGTGAACAAAATCGCAATTACTGTACTTTTTTTCAAGCTTCCATATATCCATCATGTCGATATCTGCATTACAATTGACTATTTGTAGACCACTGCTATTTAGTCATGAGAAGGTCCTCCACCATGGTGATACCAGTTTAGTTTTTGCAAATGAATATTTGTGGTTAAGCGCATTCTGCTTTACTTACTTGCCGTGGCTGTTAAATTTCTCTATTCGCTAAAGCGTGAATAAACGAAATCAGCTGGCTGGCTAATGTAAAGTGCAGACACTGTTTATTCCAAGATTCATCAAAAGCAGTGGTTTTATTAAGAAAGGCCCGAGCTCTTTAAAAGGCTTTAAATGTAATCTAGCAGAGCCCAGACTCAGCGTCTCAGTGTGATCGTGCCATTAATCTTGTTACGGGCCTGCACTCCCTACCAGCTTTAAATATGCATTAAAAAGAATGGAGCCATTGAGCATATTTGGTGTATAAAAGATATTGGCTCGTCATTAAAAAGCCATGTTAGCCCTTTAAAGTGAGGAGAGGTGATTTCATGCTTGAGCGGGTGCTGTGCCACCCCTGAGCTGCTGTCCTTGGCAGAGCGTACCGTCCCATCCGCGTGCCACTCAAACAACAGCCCTTCACTCAGACTCTTCACTGATGGAGCTGAGAGGGGAAAGGGTCAAAGGTCAATTTAGAGGTGGATTTGAGGTCAAGTCCTCTAAGAGTCAGTCACAATCTGTCGTTTGTTGTTTCACTTTCTATCATTCTGTCGTTCCTTCTATCATTCTAGCATTTTTTGTACTGTTCTTTCTATTTTTCTTTGTCATTCTTTCTATTGTTCTACTATTCTTTGTCATTATTTCTATTTTTATTTAGATCATTCTGTCTGTTGTTCTATATATTGTTCTATCTATCGTTCCTTCTATTGATCTTTCCATCATTGTATTTATTGTTCTATATGTTGTTCTTTCGTTCGTTCTATTATTCTTTCTATCATTCTTCTAGCTCTCATTCTTTCATTCTTTCTTTTATTTTTTTCTATCATTATTTCTATTGTTTCTGCCATTCTATTTGATGTTCTATATTTCATTCTGTCATTCTTTCTATTATTCAATCTATCTGTGCACTGTAAAAAATGGTTGTGGTTTTAACAGTAAAAGACTGTAAAAAATGCTACAGTAAAAACCTGTTAACTGGTTAGCAGTAAGTTTCCATACTTTATACGGTGAATAAATGGAATTACATTTAATGTAATTTTACAGTAAAATACTGTTAAAAATACGGTTTTTGGAAGTGAAAAAGAAAAAGTCATTGTATTATTTACAGTGAAAAAACGTAAATTGAAACTCCCAGAATTCCCTGCATGACACTTAATATTTGATTTATTATTATTTTTTTTTTTAAATAACATGTTTCTTCTTAGTTTTTTCTTATCCGTTGTGTACATTAGGGTTTAATCTTGCATCTAATGTTGTTAAATTAATGTTTATTGCATTATTTCAGTATCATGTGTGTCACCATGGGTTTTAGTGTGTGTGTGAATGACAGATGAGCTTTGGTTCATCACGTGGCTTTCTCATCACCACCAGTTTTTGGTGGTTATCAGTGCATTACAATGGTTCAAAACAGATATTAACACTTCAATATGTTGGTTTATTAACATTACATCAGTTAATGAAATACGGTATTTTATTGTGAATTTAAGTTAAGTCTGTAAAACCTAAAATGTTGCTACCATTTTTTTTACGGTGAAGTTCTGGCAACCACAGCTGCCGGTATTTTACCGTAAATGTCACCAATTTTTTTTTTTTTACAGTGTGGTGTGATCATTCTATCGTTCTATCTATCATTATTTCCATTGTCCTATCTTTCTGTTGTTCTATATATTGTTATTTTATTCTTTCTATCATTCTGCCATTTTTTTGTCATTCTGTCTAACTTTGAGCTATTTCTCTTTTGTCTATTTTCTATCTATTAATTTTTTTCTATTATGTATTGTTTTGATTTATCGTTCTTTCTTTTCATTGTTCTATTTATTGTTCTTTCATTCTTTCTATCATTCTGTCTAACTTGTAGCTATTGTTCTTTCATTTTGTCTTTCTATTTTTCTATTTATGTTCTATCTATTCATTGTTCTTTCTATCATAATTGTTATTTTCTATCATTCTATCTATTGTTCTATATATTGTTCTTTTATTCTTTCTATCGTTCTGCAATTTTTGTCATTCTATCTAACTTCAAGCTATCTGTCTATCTATCTGTCTCTGTCTGTCTATCTATCCCTCCACTCATCCATCACTCTATCCATTTATCTATCCCTCCATCAACACATTTTTACCTATCTGTCCCTCAATCTATATGCCTATCCATCTATCTGCCCATCTGTCCATCTGTCTGTCCATCCATTCATCATGCATCCAATTATATATTTTAAGAGGAGTGAATATTTAAATTTTTCTCCCAGCAGAATATTCAACATGTTCCGACATCCTGCCCTACAAAGATGTTACGGATCCTTATTCCACGTCCTTTGTAAATGACTAACAGGAAAGAACTGTGTGCTGACTGACCCAGAAACGAGCGAGACTCATCCACAGCGCAGGAGTGTATCAGTTCCTCCGAGCAATCCCACCGTCGTACCGGCCCCTCGCACGAGACACTCAATCAACTATGCATGACTTGACCTTAATAGGTTTCTTCACTGGAAATTTGGAACGGTTGTTAGCTGCTCAACTGGTATGGAACCACTTTGGTCCCTCGAGAATGGAGGTATACTATAACAGTCTGCAAGAACAACTAGCACATGGCCATAGTCATAAAAGCAAGAAGGGGGAGGAAGGTTGCTATATTAATTTGCAATCTATGTAACGTGAAATATTTGAAGTTTATTGTAGTGTCACTTTCTGTCTGGTTGAAATGGAGACGAAAGTAGCCCCAGAGACATGCTCTGCTTTTTATGCCCACACGTACAATATGTTATACAAACTATGAAATTAACTTTAAGTTTATGGTGAAACCTACAGAGCTTTCACATCATATACAAATAAGATATGGTCTGTCTATAGTTCTATAGATCACTCTATCTGTCACTCTTTCTGTCTATCATTCTGTTGTTCTATCTGAAATTTACTTTCTATCTGAAATTTACTTGGTCTTTCTTTCTTTCTTTCTTTCTTTCTTTCTTTCTTTCTTTCTTTCTATTGTTCTATCTGCCGTTGTCGTTCTCTCTGTCTCTGTCTAGCATCAATCTCTCTAGCTAGCTAACGCTCTCTCGCTTTGTCTCTATCTATCTATGTGTCTATCGATCTGTCTGTCTATCTATCGATCTATCTATCTATCTATCTATTGTTCTATCTAGCAAACTCACTCTCTATCTATCTATCTATCTATCTATCTATCTATAGATTTTTTTATCGTTCTATCTAGCAAACTCACTATCTATCTATCTATCTATCTATCTATCTATCTATCTATCTATTTATCTATCTATCTATCTATCTATCTATCTATCTCTCTATCTATCTATCGTTCTATTGTTCTGTCGTTCTGTCTATCTATCGTTCTATCGTTCTATCTATCGTTTTATCTATCGTTCTGTCATTCTGTCATTCTATCTATCTATCTATCTATCTATCGTTCTATCTATCATTCTATATATCGTTTTATCATTATGTCTGACTATCGTTCTGTCTATCATTTTGTCGTTCTGTCTATCATTCTATCGTTCTGTCATTCTATCTATTTATCTATCGTTCTATATATCATTCTATATATCGTTCTATCATTCTACAGTATATCATTCTATATATCGTTCTATCTATCGTTTTATCTATCGTTCTATCGTTCTGTCTATCGTTTTGTCGTTCTATCATTCTGTCGTTCTGTCTATCATTGTCATTCTATCTATCTATCTATCTATCTATATCTATCTATCTATCTATCTATCTGTCTATCGTTCTGTGTATCATTGGCATTCTATCTATCGTTCTGTTGTTCTATTGTTCTGTCTATCATTGTCATTCTATCTGTTGTTCTATCTAGCTAACGCTATATCGCTCTGTCTCTGCTTTGTCTGTCTATCTATCTAACTATACAGTATGTCTGTCTGTCTGCCTATCATTCTAACTATCGTCTACAGCTGTTTATGAGATGACATCCCTCTCTTGTATCTGGGCATAGCTTTGGTCATACCTGTATCATAACAAATTGAGTGTTTAATGAATTGTCATGCTGTCTGTGTTCACTGATCTAGAACAGAATTTCTCATTTTTCCGTCACTCTGGTAACCTCGCATGCAAGTCTGTGTCTCTGATCACAATATGAATTAGTGAAGCGCATGGACAATTCTTCTCCAGACTCACGCTGGGAACCTCTTACCCACCAGCTGAGCTTTCCAGACGGATTGACGGGGAACATCGAAAGGACACCCCTCCAGCGAATGAGAGCTTCAACGAGGTGATACCACTCATGCAGACCTCTATCTAACACACAGACCCTCTGACCTGCAGCTTTTGTTGACATGAGCCTGTTTGGTCTTGTCTGTAAGTAAACAGTCTCTTCCAGCTGTGCAAATTAATTACAACATGCATTTAAAAGGTTATCAGCAAAGCACAATGAGTTTCATGTGTGTGTGTGTGTGTGCATTTGTTATTTAGTCCAAACCTGAGGATGTCCTAAAAAACATACATATTTATTACATGCATACATATTAATATTTACATATTATAGACATATCCTATAAATATAAATATGTTTAAATGAGGAAAAATAAAGCTAATTATAATTCCTGCTTACCCTGACTTTGCTTTGACTACAAAAAGCATGATTTATGAATCATTTTCACCTGTCTCCAAAGGAATGGTTTGTCAGATTAATCTTGCAAATTTGTCCTCAAAGAATAGCTAAAACAAGACACACACACACACACAACCACAAGGTGATTTGTTGAGCTGCTGTTCAGACAGTGCGATCATAGAAATGCAAATATCTGTTGTAATTAGTGTTGCATGTTTTGATGCACAATATTTCTCCTTTACCTGTGAGCTGTTTTCCTTCTCTAACAACTTCCATTTGAATTCATGAATTTAGGTCACACTTTTATCCAAAGTGACCTACAAATATGAGATGCAAGGAGATAGTGTTGGGTTCGAGTCCAAGACAAGTCGAGTCCGAGACAAGTCCGAGTCCAACGAAGCTCTATTATTTATTAGTATCTTAACATTGTTTTAACCTTTACAACTAGAAAAATGCAATGTCCATTTAAATGTAACAAAAGCAAACCTCTATTGCCATTTTTATTTTTGATTAATAATTAGTGTTCTGCTTTGCTTAGCAAACTTAAAGTCATGTAACAGAAGTTATGGCTGAATTGATTTATGTATTGTGACATATTTTAGAGTGAAACAGGTTTTAGGATGTGAAAAATTAAAGTCCGCGTGAACCGGAAGTTGCTGCCGACTTTTACAGTGAAGTGACGTATTTCCAGCTGAAACGGAATGTTGAGGAGAGGGCGTGGTTTTATTATTGCGCTCCTCCTCTCATCTCTCACTCATAGCAAACTAACGGTTAGAGGGGTGTGTTTAAGGATATTCTGCCCAAGCCGTCAAACTGACGTCATCAGAGAAGGAATGCAATTCCAGAGCGGAAGTAAATGTTCAGATTTTGATTAAAGATTACCAAGACAAACAATTTTTTTCAGCGGATTAACTTGCACGGACTAATTGTTCACATCAAGACTAGCAATGTGCGCTAGTAAAGTCAATTTTGATTTCATGCGGTCTTTAAAGGGCGGGACTTGACTTTATTCATCGTTAAAGTCAATGTATAAATTCAAGAGTGGAGGTAAAGTAGTAAGTATCTTGGTGAATGGGACCTTAAGAGCAGAAAATGCACCTTTTATCTCAATAAAAAACAAGCTTTATATCATTTTTACTATTTTTAATGAAATATGAATTTTGAATAATCAAAATTAGTTTGTGTCTGCTTATTCTATTCATCAGTGTTTGAACCATTAAAGAAGAAACTGAAAATGCTAAAAAACTGCTTTATATAAATTTTACGATTTTTAATGAAATATGGATTTTGAATAATCAAAATTAGTTTGTGTCTGCTTATTCTGTTCATCAGTGTTTTGAACCATTAAAGAAGAAACTGTATTTTAATTTCTGGGTTAAAAAAAAAAAAACACGAAAAATGAATGGACGCCAAAGTACACGGACCCCTTAGACAGGGCATTTTGATTTTTTTCTTGGATGAAAATGAGGCTGTGGGAGATAAACCTAGTCTGTACAATAGCACACACTGTGTATAAAAGCCCTACATATACTTTCCATAAGTCACAGCTAACTCATGTAATAAAACATTCTCAAGCTTACTGAACGCAAGTAAACACTCCAAGTATTACTTACAAGCTTACAAGCTAAATAAATATATTACTCAAAAATACAAATTAAATAGTTTTTTTTTTTTTTTCCAGTTTTTAGTTTTTTAGTACATTTAACCAACTTCATGCTGTTGAAAAAAATCTGTTTAAGTGTAATTTGTATTTACTCAGGTTGCTTTTGTTTTATGTTTGGTTTTGACTTCTGAATCAATTTAGTATGAGATATACACACATAAATATAACAAGAAATCAGGATGGGGAAAATACTTTTTCACAGTACTGTATGATCACTGTTTTCTCTTCACTGTAATCTGGTGTTTTACTTTTTTTTTTATTCTAGGAAGGAGCTCAATACAGCACTGAAATCTTTACAGGAGAAACTTCAACACAATGAAAATAAGGAAATTTTGAGAAAAACAGTTCAGCACATCAAGGTGATCTTTTGTTTTTGACGCAGTCGGCGGCTGCAGGTTTACGCTGTTGCTTTAAGATCTGACGCATAGATCAAATAGATCAAA
>NW_015539968.1:354665-355226 GCF_001515605.1 Sinocyclocheilus anshuiensis
TTGAAGCTACAAAAGCAAAAAATAATAAACTAATGTAATAAAACATTCTCAAGCTTACTGAAGGCAAGTAAACACTATTACTTACAAGCTAAATGATAAATAAATATATTACTCAAAAATACAAATTAAATAGTTTTTTTTTTTTTTTCCAGTTTTTTAGTTTTTCAGATAGTAGCCAAGTAAAGACTTCTAGAAATAACCTATTACAGACATTTCATGAAGTAATAAATGTAAAAATAATTTTCACTGTATACATTAAATATGGAAGATTATTATTAAAGTTAATAAGTGATTCAGTCAAGAGCAGTGAGTGATTTTCTCCTTTTCTTTTGTTTGATTAACATTTGACGCAGTCGGCGGCTGCAGGTTTACGCTGTTGCTTTAAGATTTGACGCATAGATCAAATATTTTGACACATCTGTATTTCTCCCAACTGTTCAAGTTCACTTAAAGGGGTCCTATTATGCTCCTTTACAAAGTCTTGATTTAATTTTGGGGGTGTACTAGAACATGCTTGGTGGTTCGAAAAACGCATTATTTTTCACATAATTTACATTATTA
>NW_015539968.1:357886-361487 GCF_001515605.1 Sinocyclocheilus anshuiensis
ATCGCAAAAAAGTTTTTACGCTCGCATGAGGTGGTTTTTCAGGCAATGCGAAAAAGGAATAATTTGCAAAACTGCAATGGAAACGTTTTTTCCGCATTTACAGGTCACATGGCGTATGTAAATAGTCATATGATCATTCTTCAATGTACTATAACCTCCAAGAAACACTTCATACGTGTCCGCTCTCTAGTATAAGGGGCTTTCCCTACCATTAATGCTTAGAAAATGTACACTGCACACGTCTGCGGTGCAGTATGGCTCTGATACAGCCACTGAAGCTGATTGCGGCCACTCTAGTCACTGCTTGTGTTTATTCCAGCTGCGCCACGCACGTTTCTGAAGCTTTCCGTGAAGATACACGCATACGCCTCCTTTGAATAAATATAGCCAAAATCCCACCAAAATCCATTGCCATGACTTATCGCGAGAGGCAAAAGGTTACGTTTTAGTCACATAACATTGGTTAATGGAAACGCCGTCATTTCGCAATACTTTTTTATCGACATTTATAAAATATCGCCAAAGTTTTGCGCAAATCTGTAATGGAAACGCGCCTACTGACTGAGAGGCGCATTCTGTGAGCACGCTTTCGGTGTGTGAGCACAGAAACTTGTTGGCTTTCAAGTACTGGACAAGACTTAAAAACACATGCAAATACTGAATATCACTTTAGTGATAATGCATTGAGTCAGTGATATTTCCGTCAACTGTCCCTGGACTCGGTTGGACTCGGACATATTTTCTGAAAGGCCGAAAGGCTTGAGTCCGAGTCAAGTCCGAGTAAAAAAGCATCCGAGTCCGTGACAAGTCTGAGTCCTTTAAAAAACTGCGAGACCGGACTCGAGTCCGAGTACCCCAACTCTACAAGGAGAAGCAGTTAACCAACTTCCATCTGAACCGCTGCACAGGACAAATCTGCTAAAAAAACAACAACAAAAAAACCTGAAGGTACAAGAGCACTACATTTTATTGTATTTTTCTCCATTCCCAATGCATCCTATTCATGCTATTGTTTAAGTATAAGAAAATGACATGCTTTTTTTTAATTACATTTAGCATTCAGTTTGTTAGATAATGCATTAGTATTATACTAACATCTTTAACAACCTTTGTTAATTTAAGTTCATGTTAATTTCTACATGCGCTATGTTTATAACATGCACTATTACAAGTTTGGGGACAGTAATATTTTCTTTTTAAACAAAAATGAATACTTTTATTAATCAAAAGTGACAGTAATGACATTTATAATGCTAATAATATTATAATGTTTATAGTATTAAATGGTTTTCAATATTGGTAATATTAAGAAATGTTTCTTGGACAACAAATCTGCATATTTGAATGATTTCTGAAGGTCATGTGACTAAAGACTGGCTAAATTCTGCTGAAAATTCAGCTTTGCATCACAGGAATAAATTACATTTGAAAATATATTCAAATAGTAGCAGTTCTTTTATTCAATTGTAATAATATTTCACAATATTATTGTTTTTACTATATTTACTATATTTTACTATATTGGTCAAATAAATGCAGCCCTGGTGTGAAAAAAAGTGATGACTTTAAAAAAACATTTTAAACATTTACAATTCTTAAACTTTTAAATGGCAGAGTACATACACATGTTTTGTCATTTCAGGTTAAATTAACATAATTTAATATAATTAATATTGATACATTATAAAAGAACATGTAATAATTATGAACAATAGTATACTTATAAATTAACATGAACTAAATAAATAGTTAATTGTTAATTCATAACACCTAGTGCATTAGCTGATGTTTTATTTGAGCCTTATTTTAACTTGATAACATTTTTCATTCGTTTTCATTCATTCATTTTGCCCATTTGATTCTTTTGAACCGTTTGTTTCATTGCATCTGTAGATCAATTTTAGCTGAAACATAAAAAAAAAATCCATACCAAAGGATGATTTCTGTGTGAAAGTGATCTCACTGATAATTACATGTACGTAGATGCTGATACTGTGCTGTATGAATAAACAAGCGACAGGTGTCAGGCTGCTTTTCACATTCAAACCAAGACGTAAAAAAAAAAAAAATCATCAAAAAAAATATATTTGTCATATGCCACATGTTGTCAGACAAACATATCTGCTCATTAAATTAGCTCACATATCAGTTCTCTCCTTCCGACATGATGAGTCCCTTCAGCTATTAGTAACAGATTTCAAGTTTTGTCTGCATAATGACGAATGCATGTAACAAGTGAAGCATTTGTACTTATTTTGGGTGGTAATTGCATGATAATGTTTTGAATTGCAGGGCGCTGTCACCACCTCCTGTGCGGGTCATTAGGAAGCAGCCACTGTCAGTCGCTAGTCATGATGGGCAGCTATTATTTTTAGAAATATCGCCTATTATTTTTATGTTTTGATGTAATAACAAGCTCCGATGAGAGGTAATGCAGGTCGCAATTAAACACAATTGCTAGCTGACCTGTGCAGCTCTGAATCTTGTTCCGCTTCAGGCTTGTTGCAATATATAACACAGTGCCGCAGCATGACTTGTAATGGTTGACATAGGCTTTCTCTTTATCAGCCGCCGTACTCAGAGGCTCTTCCCCAAGGGCTTCACAGATGGATGTCAATTTTGAGATGACGTGAGCTAGGGGGGTTTAGATGGACTTAATTTAAGAGCTGCTTAATACTTACATATCAAAGCCATTAAAACCTTTCGACAACTGAAACTTCTGTTTGTGTGTGTGTGTTGAACCCACTGATAACGTTTATATGGGACAAGAGTAACTATGCAAATCAGGTAATGCTACGAATATACCAAAATATTACATTTGCACAGCACAATTCTCCATTTGTGACCCTGGAGCACAAAACAAGTCATAAGTAGCACAGGTATATTTGTAGCAATAGCCAACAATACTGTCAGGATCATGGACCTGTTTTGCCCCCGTTTCTGTTCCTGTTTTGGTCATGTTCCTGTCCTCGTTCAGTCTAATTAGTTTGATTATGATCCCATGCACCTGCGTTTCCCCAATCATCCCCTGTATTTAAGTCTATGCCTTTGCGTTCTGGGTTGGTCTGGTATTGAATGTTCGTATTTCCCCGCTACTTGTATGTTCCTAGTTCCGTTGGATGTCAATTATTATTATCCATTGGATGTCAATTAATAAGTCTGTTATTATTCTGGACGGTCCTTCGTCTCCTCGCTCCGACGCAGTAGGCACTGCGTGACAGAATACCAGACCGCAAACAGTTACCTCCGTGTGTTCCCTCCATTTCTGTTTCCGTTTTTCTTCAGTGTTTTTTGATTCCATTGTGTCCATGGATCCCCTCCTTCGTCCTGAATACCTCCTCCTCCTGCTGGAGCAGGGGGAAAAATCACTCGAGGGCCACACCAGACTGTTCCTGGTCGTCGCCAACCTCTCTAGCTACCCGGATGACGCGCTCTGTGCATTCTATGCGTTCAGTTTAAACTCCGCGTACAGAGCACCGTCGTCCGAGGAAGGCCCTCGAGCGAATTTCGCCACATTTGTGGAGCTGCCCACCCCGGACCCAGTGCCCAGCCCACCATCTCCCCGCTGCGCGGAGCGCATGCTAGAACCCACCTCTGACAG
>NW_015539968.1:361630-369284 GCF_001515605.1 Sinocyclocheilus anshuiensis
GACAGAGTGCCCGAGCTCACTGCGGCCGACGAGCCGTTGCTGCATGGAGCGACAGAGCAACGGATTGCTGCGGAGCCGGAGCTGCAAGTGACGTCAGTCAAGGTGCGAAAGCCGGCAACAGAGCACGCCACGAGGGAGAATGCCGCGGACAGAGAGAGTGTGGAGTGGAGTGGAGCCCACTGCACCACGGCTGAGGGTGAGCTGATTATACAGCTGGGACTGCTGGACTTCGAGGGGGATCTTATAGACTGGGAAACAGAGCTGGAAGCCGACTTGCCCCCTCTCCTCTTTCCTTCGTCCCCGTTTCCCAGTCCAGCCTAGAGAGGGTTCCAGTCCCCGAGTTTAGCCCAGAGAGGGCTCCAGTCCCCGAGTCTAGCCCAGAGAGGGTCCCAGTCCCCGAGTTTAGCCCAGAGAGGGCTCCAGTCCCCGAGTCTAGCCCAGAGAGGGTCCCAGTCCCCGAGTTTAGCCCAGAGAGGGCTCCAGTCCCCGAGTCTAGCCCAGAGAGGGTCCCAGTCCCCGAGTTTAGCCCAGAGAGGGCTCCAGTCACTGAGTCTAACCCAGAGAGGGCTCCAGTCCCCGAGTTTAGCACCGAGAAAGTTCTTGTTCCCATGTCTAGCCCAGAGAAAGTTTCTGTTCCCATGTCAAGCCCAGAGAAGGCTCCTGTTCCCACGTCCAGTCCTGAGAGGGCTCCTGGTCCCAAGTTAAGCCCGGAGGCTCACAAATACACTCCCACCCACCCGCTCCTGCCTCCTCCACCGCTGTCGTCTTTCAGCCCCTCTGCTCGCCCTCAGCCCACCATCAGCACGGTGCGAGCTCTGCGGGACTGCCATCCTCCAGTGTGGAGCATCTGTACTGTACATCAGACTGCCACAAACCATGTGTCTGTAATGGGAATGTTGTAGTTTTGTCTCACTGGGGTGCTTTCAGTTCAGATGGGGAGTAAAACATAGTGTACTGCACTACCCTTCAAAAGTATGGGTTAGGTATTTATTGATTTAGTTAGTTAGTTGTAAAGTCTCTTATGCTTACCACAAAGCTGTGTTTATTTGATGAAAAATATGGTAAAAACAGTAATATTCTGAAATATTATTACAATTAAAAATGTTTTAATGTAATTTTATTCCTGTGATGCAAAGCTGAATTTAGAGCATCTTTACTCCAGTCTACAGTGTCACATGATCCTTCAGAAATCATTCTAATATGCTGATTTGCTGCTCAAGAAACATTTACTACGATTATTAATGTTGAAAGCTGTTTATTATTTCTGTGGAAACTGATCCTTTTTTTTTTCCAAAATTGATTGATAACTAGAAAATTCAAAAGAGCAGCATTTATTTGAAGTAGATTGTTTTTAAACAATGTTACTGACACTTTTGATCAATTTAATGCATTCTTGCTGAATAAAAGTATGTATATATTTTTTCTATTTTGATTATATATATATATATGCTATGTATTCTGTTTTTAGTATTCTAAACAGTGTTTGTTTAAAATAGTAAAGACATTTGTTTTAAAAACAAATTCTGCCGTTTTTGACTAATGCATCCTTTCTTCATAAAACTATATATTTTTAAACACAAACAAATAAATCTTTTGACTAATAGTCTAAATTTAATTTAATTTAAGGTTTAGATATTATACTGGTTTTATGCTTCTTTAACTCTTGTGAAAAACCAACCAGAACTTACTGTTTTTCAGAAAATTAGAACCTGGTCTAAGATATAACTTCTTTTTTTTTCTCACTTGCTTTTAAACTGCATTAGCCAAGTATCATACTTTTACACGGTCATTTTATTTATTTTGAGACCTTAGCTGCATCATTTCTGATTATCTGAAATGTACTAACATGTCGATCAAATCTTAAGCATATTGTACTATGCAGATTTTCCATCTATGCAATAATTCTGTGAACCTTCCAGCAGGTCTATTGAACTGAGATCAGCGGGCTGAAGAACTATGACATCATCGTCTAGAGCAATGTCTGCTTTATGGTGCTGGAAGAATCCGTTTGGAAATGGCCACAGAAGGACGGCTGCCCACCATGGTCAACAACAGCGCTTAATCGATGAGCTGCTAACGGCACAAAGATGTCTGAAGAAACATTCAAAAAATCACCACCAACAGCTTGTACCATTGACACAAGGCATGATGGGTCAATGAATTCAATCCATTTATGCCCAACCTGGAGACCACCGTTCTGCATGTTGAAGAGTTTTGGTGATCATGTGCCAGCTGAAGCACACTAAGGTAATGAATGACATTCTGCTGTAGTCGTCATTTCTCATTTCTCACATAAATCTACATGCTTTAAAAATTGCTGCAGATTTTTTTACTCAGCTGTGATTTTTTTTTATTTTTTTTTATCGTAACCTACATTTGATAGCTTTAAACAGATAGTTCATCCAAAAATGAGAATGATTTACTAACCCTCATGTCATTTTAATTGTATGACTTACTTTCTTACACTGGTAAAACTGGTAAAACGTTTGGAATAATTAAGATTTTTTAATGTTTTTGAAGTCTCTTAAGCTCACAAAGGCTTAATTTATTTGATTAGAAATACAGTAAAAACTATAATATTGTGAAATATGTTTACAATATAAAATAACTGATTTCTACTTGAATATATTTTAAAATGTAATTTATTTCTGTGATGCAAAGCTGAATTTTCAGCATCCTTACTTCAGTCTTCAGTGTCACATAATCCTTAAGAAATCAATCTGGAATGTTGATTCGCGGCAACATTAATTAGTATCAGTTATTATAATGGTGCTTATTATTAATAATGGTTCTCATTATTGACCATTTTTGCTGCTTAATATGTTTATGGAGATTATTTTTATGGATTCATTAATAATCAGAATTTTTATTTTATTTTATAAGTTTAATGTCTTTTTTCCCTTATACCTCAAATTATTGCATGGAAGTGTTTCATGATTTTCACAAAAATATTAAACAGAACAAACCGTTTTAAACATCATTAATACTTGAGCAGCCAATCAGTGTATTAGAATGATTTCTGAAGGATCATGCTGAAAATTCAGTAACCATGTTAAAATTTAATATTTTAAATTGTAATAATTGACAATATTCCTGTTTTTATTTCTGATTAATTAAACCGCCTTGGTGAGCATAAGATACGTCTTTGAAAAACATTAAAAACATCCTAATTATTCCACATTTTGACTGATGTTTTGAAAACTATGTCAGTGAAAGTTGGTTACTGTAATCGTGAAAGTTACCAGTGTTTTCTGGACCACGGCGTCATTCAAAATATAATCTTTTGTGTTCTGGAAAAGAAATACACACACAGGTAACCGAGGTAAAGCAAACGAACATGAAATTTGAGAACAGATGGGAAAACCTTGAAGAAACTGCGAGACAGGACTACACCGCTACATCACCCTAGCGTCCGATAATGTCGGCCACAGCAGCCATTCTGCTTCTTACCTAACCTTGATCTATTATCCAGACCAGGGCAAAACTGTGCTCACATCAGAGAGGTGAGTGTTAGTTTCACCCGCAATCGATTTCTTTCGTCTTTAATGGATGGCTTTATTTAGCCGCAAGAAAGAGCACCACTCTCTCATACACGACCAGCAAGCTGTTTAATAGACCCAAATCTATATTTCATTAAAATGATGACATTCAGCACCCCCTGCTTGCTCTTAACTCCTGTCCTATCGATCGCCGGCCGTTTAACTCTTGTAGTCGTGTGATAAATTGGCTACTCGTAGGTGGCGCTCTCCTCCGAACCTCACTTTTCACGATGCTCTTGATTCAGCCCGTGTCAGACGGGGTCAGAGGTCATGGTGGTGCCTCTGTGGATTTCTCATCTGTTGGACAGAATCCGAGGTACGAAGCGAGTCCGGCTCGGTGGCGTTCTGGCACAGATGGAGGATAATTGGCTCAGGTTGCACAGAGATTCATCTCACTCAGTCGGCTCATATCTGCTCCATTTGTCATTGGGACAACAACAAAAACTATTGTATCGATTTCATACCCAGAAAACACGAAAGTATCCACTGCTGCCATTAATGTTTAAACACTATTTGAATGAACTCGCTTTTTGCTTTCTCTTTGCTTCGCTGTAGTTTGTGAGAAAGTGTGATGAGATTTTTGTCAGATTTTCATGAAACCTGTCAAAAGCATGTCCTAGAATCAATATATGTACGTCAACATTTCAAAAAGTTGGGTCAGTAATATTTATTTTTGGAAATAAATGAATACTTTCATTCAGCAAGGATGCATTACATTGATCAAAAGTGACAGTAAAGACTACATTTTATTTCTATTTCAAATAAATGCTGTTCTTTTGAATTTTTCACTTATCAAAGTATCCTGAAAAACAATTATCACATTTTCAACAAAATTTTTAAGCAGTACAACTGTTTTCAAGATTGATAATTACAAGAAATGTTTCTTAAGCATCAAATCAGCATATTAGAATGATTTCTGAAGATTCATGTGAGACTAGAGTAATGATGCTGAAAATTCAGCTTTGCATCATGAGAATAAATTGCATTTCAAAATATATTCAAGTAGAAAACGTCTCAGGTTACTTATGTAACCATGGTTCCCTGAGTAGGGAACGAGACACTGCGTCCTCTAGGGGTCGCTATGGGGAACGCCTCGTCGTGACCCGTGTCTGAAGCATACATTGAAAAAACACCAACTCGTTGGCCGGCGACAGCCATTACATCACTACCGGTGCGACTATAGTATAAATAGGCGCCGGGAGCACACATCATTCACTTCTTCGTCTGAAGCTTGCGTCCACAGCATGGCAAGAAACCTAGAGGACGCAGTGTCTCGTTCCCTACTCAGGGAACCATGGTTACATAAGTAACCTGAGACGTTCCCTTTCATGGGAACTTCGAACTGCATCCTCTAGGGGTCGCTATGGGGAACGGTATACCCACACCACCATGCTGAGGGAGTTTTCCAAGCATCTGCTCACAGCCAAACGGGAGAGGCAAGCTCAAATCAACAATCGTGTGACGTCACACAGACAAGAAGCTGAGAACGGCCTGATTTGAAAAAGGGGATATTATTTTTAGGGATTAAATAAAAACCACTGGGTGGATTTTTATCATTATAGGGTAGATGTATACACACACTGCCAACACACATTTATGTTCAAACAACATGTAAAAGTGAAATTGGCAACCAATGACCCCTTTAAGTGTGATATCATCGTATGGAATAAATATTATTTGTAGGCATCTATAACATACTTTGGTTAAAATTTCTCAGTGGTAGTGTGAAAAACACCCTTTTTACCTCGTCAAAATCAGCTCTGCAGAAATCAACCTGTTTTTTGCATGTTGCTTTAAATGCTATGTGTACGCTAATGTGTACACACACTGCCAACACACATTTATGTTCAAACAACATGTAAAAGTGAAATTAGCAACCGATGACCCCTTTAAGTGTGATATCATCGTATGGAATAAATATTATTTGTAGGCTGTTTTGCACACTTAAAATCTAGTGTGACAGCCACTGTACTCATGAGTTGTTTGGTTTGTATTTTGAAATATAGGTGTCACGTGATATCTTTCTGTCACACATCAGAAAGTTTAGTTTCAGTAAATGCTTATTTTGATCTGGTGAGGTGTTTAGGCTTAAAAATGTACTGTATGTCTTTATGAAAAGGTTTACATTTCAAAAGATTTTCAATGACATTCAGTAGACCATACCAAATAGGGGGTTGTCATGTTCATTGAATATGAACGTCAAACATAATAGTAAAAACACTCTTATTGCTCATGGACAAGAGGCACTTCTCAGAATGAGAAGAGAGATGTGCACATCCTGAAACGATCCAAAACAGCATCACTTCCCCTCTGAAATCCATTTACCTGATGAGGCCGCTCTCGGGAAGATCAAAGGCGGTGTAGCTCATTCACTTAAATGATGAATTGATGGATAATGCATTCACTGTTGAATGAATCAACGATCGGATATGAAGTCTGATTCTCTGCCTCTACACTTTTTCTTTTCGTGATCAGAATTCAGGGGTGGTTTATGGCAGTGCCTCAACTCAGGACAGCAGGTGCAGCACGAAGGACTGTCCTGCATAAATATACACCTCTCACATTTTGATGGTGCCCAAAAGTGCAAAATCCTCTAGGGGAGGAAGAGCTTTTTCTTCCGTAGCGCCTAGGGGGATCTCTTTGTTAAAGTCTAGACTAAAGACTCATGTGTTTAGTCAGGCATATAGCTGAATTCCCACAGCCAGCTCTTAATCGGACTGTGCTAGCTCTGTATGCCGGTGGCTATTATTTTATACATCCTCCTCTGTGCACAGTGTGCAAACGCTCTGTTTACATGGAATACCCTGATGACACACGGCATCTGCTAAAATGTAATGCAAGAAATCCCATATTGCTCAATGCAATGCACTCAGTTTGACCTTTCATTTTCAGTGTGTGACAAATTGCAGTTGATGCTTCCAGTTCTTCACATCTACTTTCAATGCATAATTTAATCAGCCTGACAAAAATAATATTTTTGCATGAAATTTAACTTAGCCAGCCTTTGTTTTAAATGATTGTGCCTATCATAATAATGTTTGCCACGTCATTTTTAATAGTTTGGTTGTAATGTAAATTAAATTTGCCTGACAAAGGTTATATGACCAAAAGTTATTTATTCATTGATTTTTTTTTCTTTAATAAAATTAGAATTGGATAGCAAATGCTAAATGAATGTACTTTTTATATAGCATTTAATTTTAATATCATTTGTGTGTGATTTAAACTAAAGCGGCAAGTATTGATAGCTTGGATTATTTGTTTTTATTATTTTATTTTATTTGTATTTATTCTGTTTTTATTCAGTTTTATAGGGCTCTTAAAAGCTTGAAATTAACTTAATTTTTTAATTTACTTAACATTTATTTCTACCTTTTCAGCACCCATGTGCAAAGATAGTGGATTTCAAATGCAAAATTACAATTTTTTTTAAATAGCATTTCATTTTAATTGTGTGTGTGTGTGTGTGTGTGTGTGTGTGTGTTTTAAACTAAAGTGGCGAGGATTGATTTCTTGGTTTTATTTTAATGTTTTATTCAATTTTTTATTGATTTATTTTTTTTATTTAATTTTATAGGGCTCCGGAATGCTTGACATTAATACAATTTTTAACTAATAAAGTAGATTAGAAATACTAAAAAAAACTGTGCTTTTTAAGTTGTTTATATTAAACTAAGGGGTCAAAGATTTTTTAATTTAATTTAATTTAATTTATTTTATTGTATTAGCTTGAAATGAACTTAATGTAATATTTATTTCTACCTTTTCAGCAACCGTGTGCAAAGATAGTGGATTTCAAATGCAAAATTACTACTTTTTAAATAGCATTTAATTTTAAGTGTGTGTGTGTGTGTGTGTGTGTGTGTGTGTGTGTGTGTGTGTGTGTGTGTGTGTGTTAAAATAAAGATTTCTTGGTTTTATTTTAATGTTTTATTCAATTTTTTATTGATTTATTTTTTTTATTTAATTTTATAGGCCTCCGAAATGCTTGACATTAATACAATTTTTAACTAATAAAGTAGATTAGAAATACTAAAAAAACTGTGCTTTTTAAGTTGTTTATATTAAACTAAGGGGTCAAAGATTTTTAAATTTAATTTAATTTAATTTATTTT